>NW_023618145.1:0-54542 GCF_015220075.1 Falco rusticolus | reverse complement strand
TGATTTCTGCCCTGAGCCTGGTGCCTGCTGGCGCATACAGCTGCGGTTTGTGTGCGGGCTCAGGGATGTAAATAGGGGCTTCTCTGTTATGGTAAAGTGTCTCTGGTTGCATATATAGAAGAAAAAAAAAAAAAAAAAAAAAAAAAGGGTGGGGGTGGCGGGGGTGGGGAATGAAGGGAATGACCCCAGCGGCACGTTCAGAGAAAGCACGCTGATGTTTTGAACTTTTTGAAAGTCTCTGCCGACCATGTGGAGTCTCCCATTTTGACTTTGTGTCAGTTGGTGATAAGCAGCCAAAGCACAAAGGCGTCTTAGCAGGCATGAAAGACCCTTGTACCGCGCAGTGGTCAGATCGCATGGATGTTAACTTGGGGGAGAGGTTATGCTTGTGTCTCTACAGATGAAGGTCCGCAATGGGTACCTGCTCGCTGTGTGCGGCCTGAGCTTAGCGTGCTGGATGGTCGGCCTGAGATTAGCGTGCCGGATCGTCAGCTTGAGCTTAGCGTGCTGGATCATGGGAGCACTGCTGCCGCCAGTCAACCCAAAAACTGATGTGTGGGTCTCCTTACTGACCCAGTCCTTGTTTGGTGTGCCCTTCCTTGAAACTGACTTGCAGACATTGCTGCCAAAAAGTGAATGTATGTGGGGAATGAAGAATCTTACTGAAAGCCTTGATATCTGGGGTAATTGATTACCTCTGTATAAAGTTCATCCAAAAGAAGTTGATATTGTTTGCACCTTGAATTTCGATAGTTGTCTTTATGTAGATGCTAGTGCAGTAGGAGGCTATGACGGGACCATGACACCCACATAAATCAACACGTGAACATGCTGATAAGCATAATGCACTCAAACGCAATATAACTTTGGATGAAGCATGTAATGGTGTAGTTGATTTATGGAACTGATGGGAACGTATTGCAGCGGTTCTTCTCTTACCCGAAGTAACAGCAGAGAAAGCATTAAAGAGTTAAATACCTTGTTTGTTAGGCAGTTACGAATCTGAGTCAAATTTGCCACTATGACATACAAAACCAGAGCAACTATTGGCTTTTTGTTGTAGGCTCAAGGACATGGCTCTGAGGATTCTGATGGTATGTGCTGAATGGATTCTAGGCGCCCCACTGCAGCAACATGTTATCAACATCTGAGAAAATGTCAGCCTTTCCGGCATCCATTCACTCAATTGGCAGTATTGTTTGTTTGCTATTGCCTTGGTTGCTGTCGTGTTTGCAAGGGCCCCGCAGAGCATGACAAACCTGGTACTAGCTGTTCAAAACAAAAAGGGGGAATTGTAGAACTGTACAGAACAGAGACAGTGGGTTGTTTTAACATTGATAAAGTGCAGCTTTGGCCTTGCTTTGATGATGTGCAGCTGAGATCCCGCAGCAAAGAGTTAAATAACTTTGAGGGAGTATGAGAAGAAACTAGGATGAGACAGAACAAAGGAGGAATGTGATGTCACCTCTAGAAGATAAGGAAACAGCATGAACAGTAGACGATAGCCTGTAGTGAACAGCGCTAAGGGAAGTGTTGTATGAATTTGACTGATCACTCGAACTCTATTCATAAGCAGCTTGCAGAGTTGAGAAAAAAGTACAAGCCATAAAGATTGGGAACGGGTTAACAGACTGGCTACAGAGTTTAGGAATTGCTGGAGGGTTAAAAGATTTGTTTCTGCACGGGATAACGGTATTAATTGACGTTGTAACCTTTTTAATGATATTGGGCTGTGTGTGGAATTGCTTTATGAGAATGATGAACTGAATGATAAAAGGGGTCTGGATCACTCAAAAACAAAAAGGGGGATTTGTGGAGTGGCTGGAAGACAACGGACATATAATGAGCAATCCAGACCAAGTAACTTTGTTGTAATAGCAGGCCGAGCAGGCCGAAGCCGTAACAAGCTGCAGGTGTTGTGAAGGACATGTGCAAGGCCAAGGGAGACAAAGAAACTGCATTCGCAGAGAGGTAAGAGACTTGGACAGAAAGATGAGAGAAAGCAGGATGCCTGCACAAGGGGGGAGCAGCGTGTGGGCGCCGCTCCGGGACCAATCAAATGGAGTGTGATGCCGCATGGACAACAGCTAAGTGACATGGAAGACGCCAGGAAAGACTGATGTAAGCAAGCGGTGAAACAAGGTGTTGTTTACATTGAATTATTTGTCCCTGACAGAAGGAAGAGAAGGGCCCCCGTTGTTATACACCATCAGGCTATTCAGGGAAGTCAAACACAGGCCATGCCTGGGTTACAGGTTCATTCTAAGAGCATGACTACAGGCAACTGGGAAGGACCCAGTCCAGGGTTGTGCATCGGTAGAGGATATTTTTGTGTTTCCACAGATAAAGGACCTCTGTGGGTCCCTAGCAGATTTGTCCGCCCTGCATGTTTAGCTCCAGGGGAACGGAGAAAATATAGGTGACAGCTTTATCTCCAGCCAGTCTTTAACAAACTCTGTGCAGAACTTGGGCCAGTCCCATCCACCAGAGAAGACGTGCTGTTGACAGCAGCGAGAAGACAATCCTTTGGGTCACGAGCTTGTAATGCTGTGTTGAAAAAAATTTGTGATACGAAGAATGCTGTTTGTGGAAACTATAGGGAACGAGCAGCAATATTATTAAATTGTGGTAACTGTAGACAGAACTTTGTTCTAGGTTGTAGCCGCTTGCGAAATGATTATGCTTTGTACTTAGATTGTCAAAAGAGCTTTGCTAATATTACTTTTGAAAATACTTGTAGGGAATGTTTGAACCTCAAGCCAAATCAACATTTTCCAGCAATATGGATGCCAGAAAGTATTGACAGCAGAATAGAAGCTATCTCTTGGTGGGCCTTGACAAAAAACCTAACTGTTGTTTTAGCTACAAAGAAAACACAAGCTCTTGGCTTGTGGTGCTTCTTTTGTCAGTTGGGAACAAGATTGCGAGAAAATGGAATTGTTTGATCTGATTGTAGGGCTGATAGGAGTCGTCAGCATGCCCTCACAAGGAACAGCATGGGTTCCTGTCCAACCACAAATGTACATGTGGGTTACCTGGGCCAACAAGACAGGGCAAGATTCATTTTGCTTATCGTTAGCTACCCCATCTGACCCATTTCGTACCTGTTTGATTGGGGTCCCTTTAAACCATGTGAAGGAGTTTGGGCACTGGACAACAGGTAAAATATACTCCGACTACCTCGACCAAGCAGCAAATGACTTTTGCACCATCAACAGTGGGTCTGTGCAAGCCGATTGGTGCCAATCACTTGGTATTCTGAGGAACCCCTCGGGGGCTCAAGCGTTCCAAATTGCTCAGGGCCTGAATGTTACCGGCATGGAACCTCAGGAGCTTGACATCTTAGGATCTATGCCGGGAAACTACTGTTTATTTTGGGGGTTTTGCAAGAAAGACATTGACTCCGGTAATTTTAGGATCCACAAACCAAGAGATGATAGTACTTGGATTGCCCCTGGGTCCCCCTGGCATTCTAACATCACCGGTTACTGTAACGATTGGACTTGGCCTGTTTCATGGTCTGGTGAGACAAATGAAAAAGCACAGATGTTGCCTCGGGGAGTATTCCGCGTTTGTGGAGATGGTGCCTGGCCCGCCGTACCTGCAAGGGCACCGGGAGGACCATGCTGCTTTGGCAAACTAACATTATTTGCCCCTAGTATCCATCAAATGCTGAACATAAGTAACAAGTTTAAACGCATCAGACGTTGTGTATACCAGTTGGGACCTGAATGTACAGATGATGTTGAGTTGTGGGAACGTCCATCTGTCATTTCAGCATCACTCTTTACACCACAAGTTGCTTCTGCCAAGGCTCTCACTCAGTTGAGACAGTTGGCTTGTTGGACAGAGAACAAATTAACATTACCTGCAGAGTATTAGGTGACTCACCACTGATGTCGACAGTATACGACATGCTTTAATACAAAATCGAGCTGCCATTGATTTTCTGTTATTAGCACAAGGACACGGCTGAGAGGATTTTGAGGGAATGTGCTCTATGAATCTTGCTGATCATTCTGAGTCCATTCACAAAAAGCTTTCCCAACTGCAAGATAATACGAAGAAACTCAGTGTTACTGAAAATCCTTATGACGATTGGCTGAAGGGATGGGGAATCGCTGGCTGGTAGAAAACCTTATTGATGGAAGGGATTAAATTTTTGTTGTTATCTTTGCTGTGCTTGTTATCTTTTGTTATATTTTCTCCTGTATGAAGGAAGATTTGGAATCAATTGTTGATAGAGCCTGGGTTGTCCAAAAAGAAAAAGGGGGGGGATGTGTAGGGGAATTCTTGGCAGAACAAGGGCATACTGTCCCCTGGCAGGAGTTGGACAACCCTGGCCTGCAGATTACAAAGTTCCTTTGAAGATCGTGTACTGTCCTTGAATAGGCAGAATAAAGAATAATGAGCATTGTGCAAGAACAAGGCCGGATGCCAAGCAAGATATGAAAACCGCTAGGGTAGCACATCCTTCTTAGGCGCTTGCAGCATGACAACCAATGCACAGGTAACATGAATACGTAACCGACAGCCAGTGACTGTCAGGCAGCTGCCGCGTGAACAGTGCATTAGAAGTATAAATATGACAAAGTTGCTACATAAAGTAGGACGACATGTAGCCACATTGGTGCGATTGTCGTTACTTGGCTGACTTTCCGATTGGGACCCTCTTCAGCCCACACTGCCCCAGTATGTCCCAGTGGCCTCCAGGTGGGGTGTGAGCCCTTCCCCACTGCTCTCTCAGCCTGACCATCCCGCTGGTGTTTTACCCATCTCTTTCTGTTCCCACCCAGAGTGTCATGGCCTCACGTGGGCAGAAGAACGCTGAGGGAGACCATGGGCAGAGTTCTGCTAAAGCTGAGGGAAATGACATCCACTGTGGAGCTCCTCACGCACAACTGCAGGCTGTCAGGTTGGCCAGGCAGGAGTTACCCTTGGAAAATCCACCTGGACAGTTACCCGCTCTGGTGCCAGAAATGTCACCCAAGGGGACTCTAACTGGTGGCACACCCCTCACCATGGGTGTTTGCGCAGCCTGTGGTTCCCCGAGCTGAACTTATGGACTCCTTCCAAGACAGTTGCAACACTTACTCGTCCTTTCTCACAAGTGACCCCTGCCAATTCAAGGAGCTTTCAAAAGTGATACTTCAAGGAAATACTGATTTTATACCAGAACTTCACCATTATTATTACACTTATACCACGCCCTTACTTTCTCTCATTTTTAACATATTTTCACCTGAGCAGGAATACAATCAATTAACAGCAAGGTGTTACCTTTCCTTCGCGGCATCCGTCCCCCACTCCCCTATGCTCTCTCAGCATGGCTCATCATGTTAATTGTTGTGTCTATTCACACTCTTTGTCCTCCCAGGGTTAGTGACCTACAAGCTCTAGCACATTCCCTTCAGCTAACTGATTGCCACGCATGGTCCTAATTTCCAGCCCGCTCCTGCAGATCATCTTCCACTTTCCCTTCAACCAAGGCCTTCAAGTAAAGTTCCCTTTCTCTAGCGGTCTAAAGGAGATGTCGTTCTCCTTCTAACCTTCATCAGGAGGTTGAGAGAATCTGAGCAGAAGCCCTTTGCACATGGAGGAGTTAGTGATGAGTGTCACAGAAAACCTGAGCAGGCCTGTGCTGTGCTCCATGTACCTCTTGGCCTTCAGGCTGAGCTGTGCTGAGTGTGTCCCTGGGTTGCAGAATAAGCCATATTGGAAGAAGAAATCTGCAGGAAGCTGCTGGTGAATGGCCAACCCCACGCCCTTACCTTTACCTGGGACTGCAGTTACCAACTCCCAAGTGAACATCTCCTCTTAGAACACGAGAAGTGATGACTAGAATGGGTTTCCCTGGCAGAAAACACTTCAAGAGCTGACAGGAGCAGTGTGGGATAACCCTTCTGCAGGCAGGATCTGCACCACTTGCTGCACCGCTCTCCCAACGCTGGAAACTCCGTGTTCCCGGCCTCGGAAGGGACGGCATACAGCTGACACGATTGTCTCTGTGTGTAGAGAGTTGGCTCTAGCCAAGGCCAATTGAAATGACACTTTGTCTCAGAGTCCAAGTGCCTTTCTTACTGCAGCCATAACCAGCTGGGCTGCTGATGGCCAATCCCCCAAGGGAACTGGACACTCCAGGGACCTCAAGCTCGCCTTCATGGCCACGTGCCTCCTAGTGGCCTATGAGCTTCTCAGATGTAATGGGTGTCATAATGATAGCCCAGATCATCAGCCTGCTTGTGGCCTCGGTTACTCCTTGGTTAGCGGTTCCTGAATTGGAGAAGGCAGTGATAAAGAGATGCACAGCAATGGAAGAGATGGCCAAGGACCCTGCAGGTGCCATGAAGGCTTTGCAGGAAGAAGTGTGAGAAATAGCCCCTATAGCTGTGCAAAATGGAATGGCATTAGATATGAAGCTGGCGTCTGAAGGCACAGTCTGTGCTGCTTTTAATACCAGTTGTTGCATATATGTAGATCAAAGTGGGAGAACTTCTACAGATACATGTGTAAAAAAAAATTTGAACACATCCCAATATTTGTCGTGAGTTCCAGAAAGTTCACGCCTTCTATGAAATTGAAGGCATTTGGAATACACTGATGTCCTGGTTTCCTGATTTCCAGCTATGTGTTAAGAAGTTCATCTCCAGATGCCTTTCTTCTCTTTCTCTTTGATCACTCCAATCCATTTTACCTATGTAGCTTCTGCTTTAAGGTTCAGAGACGAAAAGCTGGACTGTCTTTCAGTAGTGTCTGTAATTTTCCCTATGGGCAACTCTTCAGTTGTGGCAATAGACCTCACGGGGATTTGCTTGAACTAACAATTATACAGATGAGAAATGTATTTTTTATTTATTAATTTCTATCCCACTGCCCCCCCCCCCCTCCCCGATAATTAGTCCCTCTCTTATTCCTGTTTACACCCTGTTCTCAAAGGAATACAACCAATAATTACTGCCAAGATTTTGCTATATTCACCTGCAGATTGGTTGGAGAAGTCTGATGTCAAGTGATGTAAGTCTCATGGGGCTGAGGACAAAAATATTGAGGCTGGAGAGCTGAGGAGCAAGGCTGTCCACGCAGTGTTTAGCTCCAGGGACTGCTTTTCCTACCTGTCCGCACCTCCTCAGGGGACATCTGCATCAATAGCAATTGGAAAAGCCTTCTATCATTTCCCCAAAGTGCTCATTACCTGCCTTTCTCTTTCACTGTACGGCTGAAACTTATCTCATTAAGTGTACAAGCCGAACTTGAAGACCAGATGTCCCTGATGGAAGAGACAGGGCTTGTCAGGGCGTTCTCCCTCGTCATGAGCCCAGGGGGTATTCGCTACTGTGGACTTCAGGTGTTCAGAGGAGACTGAAGAGACCTCTCAAGAACACCAAGTCCGGAGCAAAGTCCACAGTCCCTGGAAGCGTTAATGGGCCCCACTGAGGGCCATGGCTGAGAAAGCCTCCCCATGGCCTTGTTAGAGCCCATCCTTGGGGGCTGTGAGTGCAGGAAGGCAAAGGCGCTGTGCAGGCAGCTCTGCTGCTGAGCAAAGCCTTGGCTTGCTTGATGAAGCAGAAAGGCCAAGGCGTGACCTGCAGCCTGTGGGGAGGTTAATTATTCCCAGCAATTCTGTACATCAATCAAGTTTTTTCTGTCTGTCTGTATTATTAAAGGCGGGGGAACTATAGTTTGAGTCCTTATATGCCAACCTAAGTACTTCCATGAGGGTATTTTTTAAATTTTTTCTGGCGCAATACAGAGGCCTGCTGAATTAACGGCAGCTGCGACAACGGCTACAGCTTCCTCCATGACCTCGTGATGTTGTGCAGCCACTGGGATGTCGTCCATATGATGGTACACCACTGGCAGATTGTGGCACAGTTCTTCATTCCTTGTGGCAGCACAGCCCACTGGTATCTTAGCAACGGGGTTTGCATGTTGACGCCAGGGACTGAAAAGGCAAATTTAGGATCACCATCTGGGTGGAGTGGGATATTAAAAAAACAGCCTTTGAGATCAATAACGGTCAAACGCCAATGTCGAGGAATCATAGTGGGGGACGGGAGTCTAGGTTGGAGGGCTCCCATGTCTTCCGTAGCATCATTAATTTTTTCTGAGTTCGTGGAGCAAGCGCCACTTGCCAGTTTGTTTCTTAATAACAAAAGCAGGTGAGTTCCACGGACAGTGGAAGGCAAAATACGCCCTTTTGTTAGCTGTTCCATAACTAGTTCCTGGAGGGCGCAAAGCTTTTCCAGTGGTCGGGGCCATTGATCTACCCAAATAGGGGTATCGACTTTCCATGACAATTTTAGGGTATCGCGCATTTCAATAGCCCCGCCTAAAAATGGGTCCCGAGAAATCTGTGGACAATAAGTGAACCGAGGGATCGAGTAACATTACTGTGTGGGAGGTTGCTAGGTCCAATCCGGTGCTACCGCTTGCTGCTGGACGAAGTCTCGAGGTGCTGTTGCTTCTCTCCGTTGGGGTTGGAATGTCGGCTGCGGCACTTGTATCCATGAGCGTCGCTTCCCCGCACTCTGCGATCGGTTTCCCTGTTTTGGTTGACCTTGGAAATCATTCTTAGAATGACATTGGTTAGCATGATGATGCCCTTTTCGGCATACAGGGCAGTACCCAGGGGTTTGGTGTTTAGCTCCTTTATTCATAGCCAGGCAATTCTTCCTTAAGTGACCTGCTTTGCCACAGCTGTAACAAATTACTGACAGACCACATACAGCTGCAAAGGCAGCATCCATAACCTCAAATTTGTGATCCACAGTGCTGATTCTATTGCAGGCTTCTATCATTTCAATCAGTGTGGGGTTTGGATTAGGGAGAGATTGTGACAGTTTTTTGCAATCTGCATTAGCATTTCCCACAGCCAATTTCAATAACAATATTTCCCGCGCTTCCGTGTTACCCACTTGACGCGCTAAAGCATTTTTTAGTCTGTCAATAAATTCCATATAGGACTCATGGGGTCCCTGAGTAACAGTTATAAAAGCTTTCTGCAGCTTTTGTGAGTCAGGGATTTTAAGAAGAGCCTTTTTTGCTTCCTCACGGACTGCTTTGAGAGCCTCCTGAGGGATGTCCGGAGCTCGGGCTGCTGGGTCAGAGTGCCGACCTGTACCAGTAAGGTGTTCCATGGTCAGCAGGGCCATAGCTGCATTGCCGTGACCCACATAGTGAGGAGGAGTGCCTGAAGCCCCCCGCTCCAATGTGAGTCCCGTAACGCGTATTGAGTCGGAGCTAATAACAGCTGCACTAGAGACTTAAGATCATGAGGATTCAAAACGTATGTATCAGATACAGAAGAGAACAGACTTGCAGAATAAGGAGAGGAAAGCCCGTGCCCGGTAACGGTGTGACGCAGTTCCTTAATTACCGGACAAGACAAGGCCTCCCACCGTGCCCCCCGACCCTGAAAAAGCACAGGGGCCACTATTGTTTTAGCAATGCCCAGGTCTCCTTTCAAGGCTTGGCGTCTTACGCTAGCCCACACATTGTGTGGGTCGGGGGGGGTATAAATCTGGCTCTTTTTCAGGGTCCACCGGCCCCGGATCAAAGGGGTCTTCCTGTGGGGGGTAACCTGTGGCAAAAACCTTCAAGGGGTTGGGGGGGTTCCAGGTCCTCCAGCGGTAATGGAGTTACTGTAGGAGAGTTTCCTTCCCCCCCGGCTTTTTCTCTGTGACTTTTTTCCTGTGCTTTCAAAATCTGAAAAATGCTTTTCCACCATGGGAGCATGCACTGCGCTTTGGCATCCCCCGATGTAGCCGCATCCCACAGTTTTACCCCCACATCATCCCAAAGCTCTCGCGTAAAAATATTAGATGCAGTTACAGTGGGTAATTTTACCTGTACCCATCTAAGGATTGCCTTGAGATCATGCCCAGGAATATTCTTTTCATGCTTATTAAGGAGAGCTTTCATAAGCTCATATACGTCTCTTTTGGGGGAAGACGCCTGATTCCCCATGTTTCCCACAGCTCACCTCTAAATTCCAGAGGGACCTTTTTTTTTTCAATTCCTGCTTCCTTTCAGCAGCTCATTCAAGGTTGACTCGCAACCTGCTGCTCAGCCTGGCGGTTCATAAACCCATCATGTCAGGGTCACCAAATTGCCGCGATGAGAGACGGGACACTGCTTGATGCAAGCAAATGTCGATTTATTGTATACAATCACAAGTTTGTATATGTTATCAGAGGCCGCGCGCTTTAAACAGTTTGGTTCTTTAAACTACACATTACATACTAGGCAATCCCTCCTTGGTTAACTACAAACAAAGAGCACTTTAAGTAAGTTTCAACAGTCATCAATCAGCACAAACTTGTTACTTCTCTTTGGGGCCATCTGTTCCCCATTCCCTTATCTTGACTCAGCCTGACTCATCCTGTCAGTTGTTACCTGTTCACATTCCCTGTCCTCCCGAGGTTTGTAGCCATGCTGCCAAGGTTTTATGGCCGTCCTCCCAAGGTTTATGGCCCACAAGCTCGAGCACATCCCCGCTTATCAGCTGGACCGTACTTGGAGACTTGCCTCTCAGGCCCTGTCCATATGTTCACGGCAGGGCTTTCCTGCTTGGCTCTGTGCTTGCCTGAATCTCTGCTGCCGCTTTTCTGTGTCTCTTCTTGGTGGCAATGGAAACTCAGCTGTGCAGGTCAGAGCAGCGGCTGAGATGCTGAAAGCATCACAGGGAGGTTGATGAGGAAGCTGAGCAAGTGCCTTCCCTCCCCAGCACGCTGCAGATGAAACCAGCATCAGCTCTCCTTTTCCCTCAGGCTCTGGGGGAGCTGTTCCTTGCGGCAGCCAGACAGAGAGCGGCTGCAGGGCAGAGCTGGGCACACAGGGGCTGAGCTGGGCTCTGTGAGCGCTGGCAGGGAAGAGCCCTGGGGCCAGAGAAAGAGCTGCTGGCAGGGACAGCTGCAGGCAGCAGAGCCCTGGGCAGGGAGGGGGGGAGATGCTGAGGGGGACCCTGATGCAGGGCAGATAGGGGCACCTCCTGGCCATGGTCTGCCGTGCAGGTGCCTTCCCTGAGCAACACACCTCTGCTCTCCTCTCCCACCCAGCACAGCCTTTAGACCGTTGGTTCCATGTGTTTCAACAGCTCCTGGTCCAGCAGAGCAGCAGAAGGGATGAAGTGCATCTCTCCTGCTGCCACGGTGCCATTTCTCGCTGAGCACAGCCTGAGGGTGACTGCCCTGCACTGCTGCTGTGTGGGAGGTGGTGTGCCGGGCTGGGGAAGGGGAAGGAGTTCCCGAGTGTCCCTTTGTCTCTCTCCTGGCCTTGCTCAGATGCTATTGGCATTGCAGACAGGCTCTCTGGCAATAGGGGTTTCAGCTGCCGGCTCAGGCGCAGACCTTGTGGGTCCTCCTGTGCAGACATGTCCTCGGCAAGGAGGTGTCCCAGCTTTCCCCTAACCTGTGATGCTGTGGGCAATGCAGTCTGTGAGGCTGGGGAAGGAGATGACTCTCCTTCAAGAAGTTCACATGGTCGGAACCCTTAAACATCCCTCTGGGGTGTCCACCCAACCTCTATGCTGCTTCCAGGGTATAAGGTAATCCCTGGATGTCCCTGCCTAGAAGTGGGGTGCTGAGCCTTTGGGAACACATGAGCCATTGTCTTGTCTGCACTGGATTGGCCCCTGCCCCCAGGGTTCCCATGAAGCCCCTGCTGCAGAGCAGGGCTCACTGCTGGGCAGCCAGCGGGCACAGCCCCTGCTCCTCACAGCACACTCGGCCAGCACTCAGCACAGCTCCAGCCACGGCTCTGCAGGGAGCTCTCCTAGGAACGGCAGAGGGGGGACATGGGGCACCGGGGGTGCATCTAGGAGAAACAGCTTTCACTTGGCTCACAGAATTATCCTCTGACTTCTTGCTATCTTTCCTCCTTGAGCAGGTCCCCATGCCCAGAGGCAGCAGATGTCCAACAGCAGCTCCATCACCCAGTTCCTCCTCCTGGCATTGGCAGACACGCGGGAGCTGCAGCTCTTGCACTTCTGGCTCTCCGTGGGCATCTACCTGGCTGCCCTCATGGCCAACGGCCTCATCATCACCACCGTAGTGTGCAACCACCACCTGCACACCCCCATGTACTTCTTCCTCCTCAACCTCTCCCTCCTCGACCTGGGCACCATCTCCACCACTCTCCCCAAAGCCATGGCCAACTCCCTCTGGGACACCGGGGACATCTCCTACTCAGAATGTGCTGCACAGCTCTTCCTGATTCTCTTTTTCCTTTCAGCAGAGTGTTGTCTCCTCACCGTCATGGCCTATGACCGCTCCGTGGCCATCTGCCAGCCCCTGCACTACGGGACCCTGCTGGGCAGCAGAGCTTGTGTCCACATGGCAGCAGCTGCCTGGGCCAGTGGGTTTCTCTATGCTGCGCTGCACACGGCCAATACACTGTCACTGCCGCTCTGCCACGGCAATGCCCTGGGACAGGTCTTCTGTGAAATCCCACAGATCCTCAAGCTCTCCTGCTCACACACCTACCTCAGGGAAGTGGGGCTTATTGTGGCTGGTGCCTTTTTATTCTTTGGGTGTTTTGTTTTCATCGTGCTGTCTTACATGCAGATCTTCAGGGCTGTGCTGAGGATCCCCTCTGAGCAGGGACGGCACAAAGCCTTTTCCACGTGCCTCCCTCACCTGGCCGTGGTCTCCCTCTTTCTCAGCACTGCCACGTTTGCCCACCTGAAGCCCCCCTCCATCTCGTCCCCATCCCTGGACCTGGTGGTGTCAGTTCTGTACTCGGTGGTGCCTCCAGCACTGAACCCCCTCATCTACAGCATGAGGAACCAGGAGCTGAAGGACGCACTGAAGAAGCTGATGCAGTCAGGTGTATCTCAGCGGCAATGAATTATCCATGTCCCTTCACGAGGCATTTCCAATTCATGTCTGGAAACTCCAGTGCGTTTAGCATTCTATTTGTGACAATCCTGTTTGTCTAGTAATGTCTGAATCTGCTGCACGTGGGAACCCATCCTGTCTGACCCGGTGTTCTTTGTACATGTGCGTGGGTGGACAATTAACCTTGAGTCCTGTCTCACATCTCTGTAATAAAAGGGGGATTTCTCAGTTCCGATGTTTGGGCTTCTGGCACTAATTCCAAAGCCGAGCTCAGGAACAAGCTGCAGGAATTGTTCCCAGAAGACCATGTTGCTGTGCTTGGGTTCCCCATGGCTCAGGGGAGGAGGGCATGGGGCAAGGCGTTAGGGCATGGGCCTGTGTTGAGCCTTGGCGTGTGGGTGCCCAGTGCCCATGGGAATGGTGGGTGACCAAGAGGGATGTGCCTGGGACCATCTCCCTGGGCTTTCAGGCACCGCTGCCCTGCACAGCAGCACCGCCTGCTCAGGGCCATGCCTGAGACCACATCCCTGGGCAAGAGCAGGTGTCTCTGTGGATGCCCCAGCTGGGGCAGGCTGCTGTGTCCCTGGTGCCGCAGGAGGTGCCTGGGGAGCCCCCAGGCCAGCAGCCTGGTGCTGGGGACAGGGACTGGCGCCGAGGGGCTGCCGGCAGTGGGCAATCAGGGTCCCTGTGAGAGAGGAGCAGCAGAGAGAGGGAGGCAAAGGCCTCTGTGTCCTCATGCCATGGCTGGTGCCAGCCCTGGGGCTGACTGGCAGGAGGAGACCCCTCTCTGCCCACCAGCATCTCCTGTGCCCTTGTGATGGTCTATGGCCATGGGGTGAGTGCCCAGAGCTCTGCAGCCCCCTTTGGGTGGGCACTTGCATGGGGCCAGCCCCGCGTGGGCTGCTGTGTCTGCCTGGGCTGGGGAGAGGGCAGGGGAGGTGGGCAGAGCTGTGGGGGGGGCTGGGCTGGGAAGGGCCAGGGAGAGGGAAACCCCAGTGAGAGCTCAGCTGTGTGGGTGTGCAGGGTGGGGGCACACAGCAGGGTGGTCCTGGTGCAGACCCAGGGGTCATGGTGAAGCAAGCAAGGCACCAAAGGAGCGGGACTGAGGGGCCAGATCTGTGCCGTGTTCCCTGCACACCCTCAGAAAGCTGCAGAAGGGAAATTTTCCCCACGAATTCCCAAACACTGCTCATTTCCATGTCTGGTCATATGCCCCAGCCCTCATTAGGGACCACTGCTGCATGGTCACCTCTGTCCTCCTCCGTTGCCCAGAGATAGCCAGCTCCATCAGCATTGCTAAATATAAAGGGAGCCACTTTCCTGCTGACACTTGTTACCCACAAGTCCCATAGCCCTTGCCACAGTTGGTCTCTCAGTGAAGGCCATAGTCGGACACCTCCAACAAGATCATGTTCTCATGGCATGGTGTTCTAACAAATATTGATTGAGATCCCACCAGCTGGCCTGGGTCCAGCGCTCCAGTCTTTCACTCAGAACCATTTCTCAAATAATACTCTTACTCTCTCACAGTCTCTTTGTCCACAATGTTCTCCACGTCCAAACCATCCTTCTGGTCTCTGCAGGGCTTGTTTTGATGTATCAGGGTCTTTCTTGTGTAGGGGAGCCCATGCTGGGTGCAGCTGCCCTGATGTGGTCCTGTGGTGGGTTAACCTTGACCACCAGCCAGCCAGCCCCGCAGCTGCTCATTCGCTGCACTGACTCAACAGGACAAAGGGAGAAAATAAAGCAGCAATGCTCATGGGTCAAGGTAAAGCGGAGAGATCAATAAGCGATCTTTTTCATGGCAAAAGATTTGTTGTCTTGCCAATAATTAAATCATTTCCAATTAAAAATGTTTTGGATTGTGAGATACTATGCAGGAGAAACAATGGGTGAGATAGTCTGGTTTATACTGGGGGGATCAGTCTCCTTGGTGTTCACTGCACAGGTTAGCAAGGATGCCAAGAGTCCAGGGGCTTGTGGGCAAGTTCCTGAGACCAAACAGGTTGTCCACTGTGATGCTCACCTGCACCTGGGTGTTGCAGAATGGATGAAAGAGAACGGCCACGGTTCCATAGAAGGACTGTGTGATACAGCTTTGGACATAAGTCTGGAGTGAACCAAGCTAGGCCACAGCGAGAAATTACCAGACTTGCTAGAAATGGAAAATTACCAGGCTTGCTAAAAATGGAAAATTACCAGGCTTGCTAATAAGGGAAGAGAGATAAGGTCATGCTGACCTTGTGCCTAATGTTGTAAATAACTTTGAGGAATTCGCGTAGACAAGAGAGGAAAAAAAAAATATGTAGCTAGCTATCCGCAGAAACCGCAAGTAGGAGGACGTATGAAAATGTAACCCTTTAGAGCTTAGCCAATCAGCAGATTGTAGGCATAATTAACTGGAACTGTATATAAGACATAATCGTGCCATAATAAATCGAAGCTTGCTTTATCACTCATATTGAGTCGGCTGCTTGCTTCCCCTCGCTCGTCAGTTCATATTCTGCAGCCCTTGCTGTTCCACCGCTGCCCGCCATGTGCCGTGGGAGACCGCTAGTGGCACAGGTTGGAAAATGATCTGCGCCACCTGAGAAATATCGAAAGGAGTCCAAGTGTCCATGGTAAGCAAATGTAACAATTGCTTTGTAACCGACGAATTCACCCCGTACTGAGAAACAGGTTTTTGCAAGTCCTGCACTATTTTCCAAGCAGGTGCTGTATGAACCTTGGGATTACCAGCAGCCACGTCTCCTGTTATAACAGGACATGCATGCAGTGCAACAGTGGAAGGAGTAGTAACATCAAGGAGCGGTCTACCTGTATGTCCTACTAAATTCCAGTTTCCCTCTTTCTGTACCCCATCTTTTACAGCCTGCCAAAATTGCCGAGGGCCGCGTGGCATTACCATTACGTTGGATACTGGATTTCTACCACCACCACATTCATCGCTGCCTCTGACTGATAACCTTGTCGTAGCTGGACATGATTCCCGATTTTTGGCATTTCCACCCTGCGTAGGCAGGGGAGGAGCAGAGGGGGCAGGCGGGAGGGGAGAAGCAGCTGTGGGAGGAGGGAGTGTGGGCTGCCATAAATGTCGGTGGGACTCAGGGGGGCAGGGATCAGTCCGCCGAGGTTTCTGCTTGCCGTCCTCATCCTCGGAATCACTACCGAACATAGGTCGATGCCATTGGGCAGATCTGGGGGCTTTGGGACATTGAGGAGTGGTGACTGGTAAGGGGCACGGATTCTCCCCCTCCCCCACGACCTCACCCTCTTGTCTGTTGACTGAAGGGTGATCCAGGGGAGGTCTGGCTGATACACCCCCACTGACGTCTTGCTGACTTTTCAAGCCCCCCACAGCATCACTAAGCAGTGCCCATGTAGCCAAAAGCCACGACACCTCTTTGTCCCCTTTCGCCGCAGCTTCTAACAGTGTCGATCCTAAATTCTCCCAGGTCGACACACTAAAAGCAGTCATGGTGGATGCTTCTACTCCTTGTCTCTTGGCCCACAATAACATACATCTTAACCAGAGCCCATCTAAAGTAGTTCCACGCTGCTGTAACACTAACTTCAACACTGACAGCACCATGGTATCTTCCTTAAATTAGTCCCCATGCTGTCCCTGTTGGCTCACATTTCTGGTGTCACGTTCTCCTGGGATCTTGCAGCCGCTCCACTGCGCTATTCTGCTTCACCAGGCTCCATCTTCCCAGCAACCCGCTGGTCACAATCTCAGGATCTGCTCCTGACACCCCTTACCGGGGTCATGTCGGCACCGTCTCAGGGTCTCCTTATGATACCCCTTATTGGGTCACATCAGCACGTTGGGGTCACCAGTTGTGGTGATGCAAGTCAAAACAGACTCAAAAATGTGGAGTGGCTGGAAGAAAACGGGCATATTATGAGCAATCCAGACCAAGTAACTTGATTGTAATAACAGGCCGCAGCTCTAACAAGCTGCAGGTGTTGTGAAGGACATGTGCAAGGCCAAGGGAGACAAAGAAACTGTGTATTCACAGAGAGGTAAGAGAGTTGGACAGATAAAAACAGGATGCCTGCACAAGGGGGGAGCAGCGTGTTGGCACCGCACTGGGACCAACAACTTGGGAGGTGGGAGCGTGTGAACGAGCAGTTTTAACCGATCACCTTTTACATAACAAAGCGTGCGTAGTGTGTGCATTTTTAGCTGTAGAGTATAAATTGGTGTGAGTCTATTAATAACGTGGCACTAACTTGATCACATTGGTCATATAAGTTGTGTCTGAGCCTACTGCATCAACAAGTGGCGCCCGAACAGGGACCCTCTTGTCCATGCTTCCAGGAGTGCAGAGGCGGCTCAGAGGGGGCAGAAGAAGCTGGCCGTAGCAGGCGCTGCCTCGGTGCCTGGGAAGATGCGTGCGCACAGCCGTTGGAATCTCGCCCCGATCAGGGGAGCGGTCGGGGAGGAGATGGGGGCCATGCTGAGCAAAGAAGAAGCGGCAGTGGTGAAGCTCCTCCAACATATCCTCTCTCAGAGAGGGTTATCTTGTGATGAGGGAAGCCTGAGGAAGTTGCTGTCATGGGCTCAGCAGCGAGGGCTGATCCCCTCAGTGAGCGCGGCTTTTGCGTTAACAGCTTGGTATAAGATCAGCGCGGCACTGTGGGAGGACATTAGGTCAGGCTCTGAAGAAAGTGCAATATTCTCCACAATGTGGAGGTTGATTTTAGAGACTTTAAAAGAAATGAAAGTGGTCAGCAGACGATTGTATGATGCTGCCACGGAAGGGGACTCCGAGACAGGAATCCATTTAGCACCTTGGTGGCAAATTCTGACTACTCTTCACCAAGTGTGGACTAATTCTACTAACGGTGCCAAACCAGAGGAAGCTGTAAATTCCACCAACAGCACGAGTGCTAAACCAGAGGAGGCTGTAAATTCCACCAACAGCGAGACTCTTCTCAACACACCACCAACGATGGCGATTCCGTCCACACCTCCTCTGCCCCGAAAGCTCCTGTCACTGATTGCTAGCTTGCTAAAGAAAGTAATACTACAAGTATATTATTTTTTCTGGCTTATTAACAGATGTCAGTTCTGCCCGTCATATGTTGCTACAGAACCGAGTTGCTATTGATTTTTATTATTAGCATGGGGACAAGAGTGTGAAGACTTTGATAGGATATGTTATGTGAATCTGAGCGACCACTCTGAATCAATCCACAAAAGCAAACAAAACTAAAAAGCCTTAAACAAATATCTGCAGCAGAGCCAGTGGTGGGATGCCTTTGGTGTCTTCTCACGGCTGGGAAACTTTAGGCCATGGATCAAAAGTATTACAGGATTTATTATAATTATCTTTAATCACCTTATTGATGTTTGCCTTATAACTCCCGTGCCTTTTTTCCTGTATTCAGTGTTTAGTTGATTGTAACATAAATCAGGTCATGGTCACCCAGCTACACACAACCTTTGCCTCTTTGGAATTAACAAGCAAAAAAGAGGAGGATAGAGAATGTCTGGAGAGAGATATAGGAGAGGAAAATGAGAATGTTTGACCTAACAAGAGATGAGAGAACAGCTAGGTATTGTGAAGGAGAGTAGTTAAGATGAACATGGTTATCTAGTGATAAATAGGTGTCTGCATGCGTGTAGTGATATACAGCTATGTAACTGCTGAATGATTTCTGCCCTGAGCCTGGTGGTGCATGCAGCTGCGGTTTGTGTCCAGGCTCAGAGATGTAAATAAGGGCTTCTCTGTTATGGGAAAGTCTCTCTGGTTACATAAAAAAAAAAAGGGAATGAAGGGAATGACCCCAGAGGCACGTTCAGAGAAAGCATGCTGATGTTTTGAACTTTTTGAAAATCTCTGCCGACCATGCGGTGTCTCCCATTTTGACTTTGTGTCAGTTGGTAATAAGCAGCCAAAGCACAAAGGCGTCTTAGTAGGCACAAAAGACCCTTGTACCGCGCAGTGGTCAGGACCGCATGGATGTTAACTTGGGGGAGAGGTTATGCTTGTGTCTCTACAGATGAAGGTCCGCCATGGATACCTGCTCGCTGTGTGCGGCCTGAGATTAGCGTGCCGGATCGTGGGAGCACTGCTGCCGCCAGTCAACCCAACAACTGATGTGTGGGTCTCCTTACAGAACCAGTCCTTGTTTGGTGTGCCCTTCCTTGAAACTGACTTTGCAGACATTGTTGCAAAAAGTGAATGTATGTAGGGAATGAAGAATCTTACTGAAAGCCTTGATATTTGGGATAATTGATTACCTCTGTATAAAGTTAATCCAAAAGAAGTTGATATTGTTTGCACTTGGAATGTCGATAGTTGTCTTTATGTAGATGCTAGTTCAGTAGGAGGCTATGACGGGACCATGACACCCACATAAATCAACACGTGAACATGTTGATAAGCATAATGCACTCAAACACAATATAACTTTGGATGAATCATGTAATGATGCAGTTGATTATTGGAATTGATGGGAATGTATTGCAGCGGTTCTTCTCTTACCCGAAGTAACAGCAGGGAAAGCATTAAAGAGTTAAATCACCTTGTTTGGTAGGCAGTTAAGAATCTGAGTCAAATTTGCCGCTATGACATACAAAACAGAGCAACTACTGGCTTTTTCTTGTTGGCTCAAGGGCATGGCTGTGAGGATTTTGATGGTATGTGCTGAATGGATTTTAGGTGCCCCACTGCAGCAACATGCTATCAAAATCTGAGAAAACGTCAGCCTTTTTGGCATCCATTCACACAGTTGGCAGTATTGTTTGTTTGCTGTTGCCTTGGTTGCCGTCCTGTTTGCAAGGGCCCTGCAGAGCATGACAAACCTGGTACTAGCTGTTCAAAAACAGAAAGGGGGAATTGTAGAATTGTACAGAACAGAGACAGTGGGTTGCTTTAACGTAGATAAAGTGCAGCTTTGGCCTTGCTTTGACGATGTGCAGCTTTGATCCTGCAGCAAAGAGTTAAATAACTTTGAGGGAGTATGAGAAGAAACTAGGATGAGACAGAACAAAGGAGGAATGTGATGTCACCTGTAGAAGATAAGGAAACAGCATGAACAGTAGACAATAGCCTATAGTGGACAGCGCTAAGGGAAGTGTTGTATGAATTTGACTGATCACTCGAACTCTATTCATAAGCAGCTTGCTGAGTTAAAAAAAAGTACAAGCCATAAAGATTGAGAACAGGTTAACGGACTGGCTACAGAGTTTAGGAATTACTGGAGGGTTAAAAGATTTGTTTCTGCACGGGATAACGGTATTAATTGCCATTGTAATCTTTTTAATGATATTGGGTTGTGTGTGGAATTGCTTTATGAGAATGATGGACTGAATGATAAAAGGGGTCTGGATCACTCAAAAACAAAAAGGGGATTTGTGGAGTGGCTGGAAGACAACAGACATATAATGAGCAATCCAGACCAAGTAACTGTTGTAATAGCAGGCCGAGCAGGCCGAAGCCGTAACAAGCTGCAGGTGTTGTGAAGGACATATGCAAGGCCAAGAGAGATAAAGAACTGTATTCACAGAGAGATAAGAGAGTTGGACAGAAAGATGAGAGAAAGCAGGATGCCCGCACAAGGGGGGAGCAGTGTGTGGGCGCCACTCTGGGACCAATCAAATGGAGTGTGATGCCACATGGACAACAGCTAAGTGACATGAAAGACGCCAGAAAAGACTGATGTAACCAAGCGATTAAACAAGGTGTTGTTTACATTGAATTATTTGTCCCTGACAGAAGGAAGAGAAGGGCCCCCGTTGTTATACATCATCAGGCTATTCAGGGAAGTCAAACACAGGCCATGCCTGGGTTACAGGTTCATTATAAGAACATGACTACAGGCAACTGGGAAGGACCCAGTCCAGTGTTGTTCATCGGTAGAGGGTGTTTTTGTGTTTCCACAGATAAAGGACCTCTATGGGTCCCTAGCAGATTTGTCCGCCCTGCATGTCAACTCCAGAAGAACGGAGAAAATATAGATGACAGCTTTATCTCCAACCAGTATTTAACAAACTCTGTGCAGAACTTGGGCCAGTCCCATCCACCATAGAAGACGTGCTGTTGACAGCAGCGAGAAGACAATCATTTGGGTCACGAGCTTGTAATGCTGCGTTGAAAAAAACTTGTAATACGAAGAATGCTGTTTGTGAAAACTATAGGGAACGAGCAGCAATAATATTAAGTTGTGGTAACTGTAGACAGAATTTTGTTATAGGTTGTAGCCGCTTGCGAAATGATTATGCTTTGTACTTAGATTGTCAAAAGAGCTTTGCTAATATTACTTTTGAAAATACTTGTAGGGAATTTTTGAACCCTAAGCCAAGTCAACATTTTCCAGAAATATGGATGCCAGAAAGTATTGACAGCAGAATAGAAGCTATCTCTTGGTGGGCCTTGACAAAAAACTTAACTGTTGTTTTAGCTACAAAGAAAACACAAGCTCTTGGCTTGTGGTGCTTGTTTTGTCAGTTGGGAACAAGATTGTGAGATAATGGAATTGTTTGACCTGATTGTAGGGCTGATAGGAGTCATCAGCATGCCCTCACAAGGAACAGCATGGGTTCCTGTCCAACCACAAATGAACATGTGGGTTACCTGGGCCAACAAGACAGGGCAAGATTCATTTTACTTACCGTTAGCTACCCCATCTGACCCATTTCATACCTGTTTGATTGGGGTCCCTTTAAACCATATGAAGGAGTTTGGGCACTGGACAACAGGTAAAATATACTCCGACTACCTCGACCAAGCAGCAAATGACTTTTGCACCATCAACAGTGGGTCTGTGCAAGCCGATTGGTGCCAATCACTTGGTATTCCAAGAAACCCCTCGGGGGCTCAAGCGTTCCAAATTGCTCAGGGCCGGAATGTTACCGGCATGGAACCTCAGGAGCTTGACATCTTAGGATCTATGCTGGGAAACTACTGTTTATTTTGGGGGTTTTACAAGAAAGACATTGACTCAGGTAATTTTAGGATCCACAAAACAAGAAATGATAATCCTTGGATTGCCCCTGGGTCCCCCTGGCATTATAACATCACCGGTTACTGTAACGATTGGACTTGGCCTGTTTCATGGTCTGGTGAGACAAATGAAAAAGCAAAGATGTTGCCTCGGGGAGTATTCCTCGTTTGTGGAGATGGTGCCTGGCCCGCCGTACCTGCAAGGGCACCGGGAGGACCATGCTGCTTTGGCAAACTAACATTATTTGCCCCTGGTATCCATCAAATGCTTAACATAAGTAACAAGTTTAAACGCATCAGACGTAGTGTATACCAATTGGGACCTGAATGTACAGATGATGTTGAGTTGTGGGAACGTCCATCTGTCATTTTAGCATCACTCTTTACACCACAAGTTGCTTCTGCCAAGGCTCTCACTCAGTTGAGACAGTTGGCTTGTTGGACAGAGAACAAGTTAACATTACCTCCAGAGTATTAGATGACTCACCACTGATGTCGACAGTATACGACATGCTTTAATACAAAATCGAGCTGCCATTGATTTTCTGTTATTAGCACAAGGACACGGCTGTGAGGGTTTTGAGGGAAAGTGCTGTATGAATCTTGCTGATCATTCTGAGTCCATTCACAGAAAGCTTTCCCAACTACAAGATAATATGAAGAAACTCAGTTTTACTGAAAATCCTTATGACGATTGGCTTACGGGATGGGGAATCACTGGCTGGTCGAAAACCTTATTGATGGAAGGGATTAAATTTTTGTTATTATCTTTGCTGTGCTTGTTATCTTTTGTTGTATTTTCTCCTGTTTGAAGAAAGATTTAGAATCAATCGTTGATAGAGCCTGGGTTATCCAGAAAGAAAAAGGGGGATGTGTAGGGGAATTCTTGGCAGAACAAGGGCATACTGTCCCCTTGCAGGAGTTGGACAACCCTGGCCTGCAGATTACAAAGTTCCTTTGAAGATCTTGTACTGTCCTTGAATAGGCAGAATAAAGAATAATGAGCATTGTACAAGAACAAGGCCGGGTGCCAAGCAAGATATGAAAACCGCTAAGTTAGCACATCCTTATTAGGCGCTTGCAGCATGACAACCAATCAACAAGTAACATGAATACGTAACCGACAACCAATGACTGTCAGGCAGCTGCCGCGTGAACAGTGTATTAGAAGTATAAATATGACAAAGTTGCTAAATAAAGTAGGACGATATGTAGCCACATTGGTGTGATTGTCGTTACTTGGCTGACTTTCTGATTGAGACCCTCTTCAGCCCACACTGCCCCAGTATGTCCCAGTGGCCTCCAGGTGGGGTGTGAGCCCTTCCCCACTGCTCTCTCAGCCTGACCATCCAGCTGGTGTTTTACTCATCTCTTTCTGTTCGCACCCAGAGTGTCATGGCCTCGCTTGGGCAGAAGAACGCTGATGAAGACCATGACAAGAGTTTTGCTGAAGCTGAGGGAAATGACATCCACTGTGGAGCTCCTCACGCACAACTGCAGGCTGTCAGGTTGGCGAGGCAGGATTTACCCTTGGAAAATCCACCTGGACAGTTACCCGCTCAGGTGCCAGAAATGTCACCCAAGGCGACTCTAACTGGTGGCACACCCCTCACCACTGGGGGTCCGTGCAGCCTGTGGTTCCCCGAGCTGCACTTACGGACTCCTTCCAAGACAGTTGCAACACTTACTTGTCCTTTCTCACAAGTGACCTCTGCCAATTCAAGGAGCTTTCAAAAGCGATACTTCAAGGAAATACTGATTTTATACCAGAACTTCACCATTGTTATTAGTTATACCACGCCCCTATTTTCTCTCATCTTTAACATATTTGTACCTGAGCAGGAGACAGTGACGACTTCTGAAGTCATCTTTTCAGCAGACTGTCTCAGCAAAGGCTCTTTCAGTTATTCACCTGTTTTCTCCTCCCTTTATTCTTTGGTCTTTTAGGTACGTCTCACCTGTGCTGCTGTTTTTACTTCAGGAAGGAAAAGCTTGCATGTCTCCCCACAGCCAAACTGTCTCCTTACCCAACTCTTCCCTTGTCTTTAGATCTATATTTCTGTATCTAGCACCTAAAAGATTTCTCATGAGAGTGTCCCTTGCAGAAAGGCACCTCATCAGAGACAGCTTGGACATGGCACCTGCTTGTGGAGGGTGTTGGCTTATTTATGACATTTGATCATTCTTCACATTGCTTGCAGATTTGAATAATTCTTCTGCACCTGTGTGCAGCCTGTCCTCTAAGGCAAATTGGTGGGGATGGTGCAAAGGAGCTGCAGCACCCACCTGCAGAATTGAGGGGAGAAGTCTGACGTAAGGAGAAGGGATGTGAGTCCCAGGGGACAATGAGAAAAAGGGTGGTCTTGGGGACATTCAGAGCAAGGTTGTCCATCTGGTGTTAGACCTCAAGGGACTGCATTTCCTACCAGTCCAGACCTGATGAGGAGACCCTCTGCATCATTATCACTTGGAGATTGCTGCTAGAACCTCCCCTCTAGCCTAAAAAGTAGCAAAATACAACCTATGAAATGAAAAATAATTATTTTGAAGTGCACTTTGAAATCCTCTCTCTTATCTACATGAATGGAACAGATTCAATTAGCTACACAGGTCTTCAAGACTTGAAGGAAATGAGAAAAGGCAAATACCTCATTAGGGCCTTGGGGGCTCCTGCCATGAACCTGAGCTACTGAGAGCAGACTGAACCAACCACTGAAGGAATGTAAGTCAGAAGCAACACTGAAAATACCTTCAAACATTGATGGGTCCCGCTGAGGGCCATTGCTGACAAAGCGTCCCCATGGACTCGTTAGAGTAGCTAATTAGAGGCCAGACCTGCAGGCAGGCAAAGGTACTGTGTCAGTGGCTGTAATGCTGCAAAACACATTTGGATTTTTTTATGAAGCAGAAAGACCAAGCCCTGACCCCCAGGCTCTTGGAGGGCAGAACATAAGACCCTCCAAATCAAGTTCTATGTCACAGGCCTTGGTGGGAGAGGCAGCTGCCATTGCCAGGGGGACAGAGGCCTCAGCCCCCTGTGGGGCCATTCAGCCTCGCTGCAGCCCTGGGCCATCTCCACTGCAAGTTGCCCTACACTGTCCATGTGGCACCTCTTTCCACTCTGGGGGTTGGACTCTTCCTTGCTTTCCTACCCAGCCCTCACACCCGCATTTCTCTGCCTTTTCTGAAGTCTCTCCCCTCATCCCTGCTTGTTCCTTGAAACTCAAAGCCATGGGCTGACCCAGGCTCCCTCTGGGTGAACTCTGGCATCAGAGGCCAGCCCTTGGACGGACACAGGTTTTTCCTCATACCCAATCTGAACCTTCTAAGTTGCATTTAGTGGTGTTTTTTCTTTTCTTCTCACTACCTCTGAAGGCTGCAGGTGAAGAAGGAGGACAGTGCTCTTGCTTCAGTTCATTGCTTCCTGTGCTCCTGCCTTGTACCACAGTGAGTACTTGGAAACCTTGCCATAGGCAACGCAAGGCTCTTACATCCTCCCACAAAAGCCCTCCATTCTCCAGGGTGGACCAGCCCAGCTCCCTCAGCCTGACCTAACAGGGCCCGTGCTCCAGCCTTGACCATCTCTTTGATTCTTTACTGAAATGGCTCCAGCGTGCCAGTGTCTCTCTGCTATTGCGGGGCACCAAAGCTAGACAAGTACTCTAGATGTGGTGAAACAAGTGGGAAGCAGAGGGAGGGAATGACTTGCCGTGGCTGTGCTCCTGGTCATACAGCCCAGGAGGCTGTTGGTCACCTTTCCTGATGGCTCCTAGTTTGCCGAATGCGAACCAAGGACCCAGCCAGGCAGTCCCTGCCCTGTGTCCTCGCAGGGCCTCGGTCCACTTTAGGGGCAGGACTTTCAATTTGTCCTTCTTGGGTATCACGAGATTCATGGGTGCTTCCAGTGAAGAGGAAGTTCCTCCAGTCTCTATGACCTTCCAGTGGGGATGGAGAATGGCCTCACTGGGACATCGGCCTGCTCACACAGCTCCCTGGGATGCCGCCCCTCCACCTCCCTGGAGTGGGAAGCATTGAATTTGGTCAAATGACTCCTGACTTGATCCCCATCCACACTTGGCTGGTTCCCTCCAGAGTCCTGCCTTCAGGCACAAAGCTTTGGGACACGATGCTGGGGAAGACTAAGGCAAAGAGGACCTGGAGGATGTTCAGTTTTATCTAGACCTGCTCTTACTAAGCTCAGCAGTGGCCACACAGGGGCTTTGTTTAGTTCTTAAACTGTTCTGCAAGTAGAGACAGATCCTCTTGATGCCCTTGAACATCTTGCAAGACCCCATACGAAGCAGGCTTTGGCTTCCCTGAAGACATCCCTATTTCTAAATTCCTCTTTGAGCCCTTGCATCCACCTCCAGGATGCTTCCTTTTCTCTCTGGAGATTCTTGAGGAATTCCTTCTTTAGCCAAGGATCTCTCTAGGCATGTCTGCTTGATTTCCTGCTCCTCGGTATGGACAGTTCTGCTTGGAAAATGCTTTCCTGAATGACCAGCCGTACACAGCTCTGCTGTCCTTGAGTGCTGCTGCCCATGGGACTACCACTACAAGTCCCCTGAAGAGGCTAAAGTCTTCTCCCCCTATTTCATGAGCACTACAGCCGGGGCTGACACTGGTTTTCACATCCCTCAGCAGCACTGCCTGTTTGGCAAGGACCAGATTCAGGTGAGCGTCACCTTTGTTGGCCTGACACCTGTGCAAAGAATTTGTCTCAAGAGACCCCCGACACCAGCTGGACAGGGTGTATCCTGCTGTGCTCCCCTTCCAGAAGGCGTCAGGGTCATGAAGTCCCCAATAAGAGCTGGGATCATGGACCTGCAGACTTCCTTGGCTTGCTTAGATAAGCCTTTCTCCACTGCCGTACCCTGAGTGCGGGTGCTGTGTCTCCCACCAGGATGGCACACTAACCGGCCTCTCGCTGACACTCTCCTGCAAGGGCTCACCCAACCTGCTGCACACCCCGTAGAGGAGATCCGCACGTGCAACAAGTGCCTGCACACGGAGGGCATCCCCTCCTCAGCTTCCTGGCCTGTCCCTCGTGAAAAGCCCACACCTTTCCCTGCCGCACCACTGTGACCTGTCCCACCACCCCTCATGATTTATTTCATCAATATCATGATTTACTCCATCAATATCCAGCACGATGACAGCATGTGGAAGTCCAGCTCCTCCTGCCTGAGCCCCAGTCCCAAGCCATCGGTGCGCTTCTGGGCTGCAGCACCTCAGCCGTAGCGCTGGGGCCAAGCTCAGGCTTCTCTCGGGCAAAGCTGGTACCAAGCGCCCCCGAGCCAGCGTGTGCCCGTGCTGTGCTGGAGACCAGAGACCCGCTGGAGTGGGTGGCGGTGGCAATCTAAGTGCACCAGCAGAGGAAGCCCTGCCCTCTGCAAGGCCAGAAAAGCAGTGCTGGGCTCTGCAGCCCTGGCAGAAGAAGGCTTGGCTAGCTGCAGTGCTGCTGAGGCCCCTGAAGGCCTGTGGGGGAGGGGAGGCTGACCTCCAGGAGGACATGGTGCTGCTGAAAATGTGCTTCAGTTTGCATATGCTGTGATCCAGGAACACTGTGAGAACCATGCACTGGTTCTTTGATGGTATCTTCACGGGGCTGAGCAAAGGATTGTTGGAATAAGTACCAGTGGAGTGTGGGAGTAGCCAGGTGATTGGAACCCCCACTGTGATGGGCTTCCTGTTCATGGACCAGCTGGATGAACTTGGGTCAGACCGTGACGCACTGCAGGGCTGGCATTCAGTTGCTGGTTGACAGAAACCAAAGCTACCTGAGGTGCCACCTGGGCTTCCTCAAAGGAACCATATTCCTGACAATAAAGATTTGGATGCCCACGTTTTTATGTTGCAGAAGGAAGCCGAGCTACAGCAGATACCAGAAGCAGGTACAAATGCTGCAATACCTCTTGTATGGGCTTCAGGAACACCAGGGCAACCCCAAGCAGGGGAACCAGTAATCATCCAGTGGAAGCCAAATGGCAGACCAGCAAGTCAAAAGCTGTAGCCAGTTAAACTACAAGTCAGGAAAGGGTTGCAGTCCTTAATTGAACAAACCACAGATTTTGGGTTACTAAGAGAATGCCAATCAGAACATAACACTCCAGTATTACCTGTCAGGAAGCCAAATTCAGAAGAATACAAACTGGTGCAAGATGCAAGAGCTATAAATCCAACTGTGCAAGATGTCCATGAGGCAGTAGCACACCCGTATGCCCTCCTGACCACCCTGAAGGAGAATGAGGAATGGTTTACTGTATGAGATGGAAGATGCGTTCTTCTGCCTTGTGCTGGCTGCTGCCAGTCACCAGTCGGTTGGTTTCAAATGGGAAAGCCCTGAAACTGGTCGAGAAACCCAGCTGTGCAGGGCTGTATGACTGCAAGGAGTTAAAAATAGTCCTACAGTCTTTGGAAATCAATTCGCCAGGGAGTTGGAAAGCTGGCAAAAGAGGTAGGAAAATGTCGCCTTGCTGCAATAGGTAGGTGACATACTGCTAGCAACCAGTAGTAAAGAAGATTCTATAACAAGGACCTCCTAAACTTTGGGGGCTAGCAGGGTACAAAGTACCCTGGGAAAAGGCAGAGACCACCCCAGAAGAAGCAACCAATTGGGGATTTACAACCTGCCTGGGCCAGCAGAGTCTTGGAGCTGGAGGAAAAGGGCCATTTGTCAAATCCCAGAAGCCAAATGAAAACAAGAGCTCAGAGCATCCCTGGGAATGGCCGGGTGGTGTCACTTATGGATAACGAATTTGGGACTCATTGCCAAGCCTCCATATGAAGGTGTCGGAGGAAAGGGAAACCTCCTTGTCTGGACTCAGGAGTGCAGAGATGCATTTACGGAATGGAAACGGACTGGAATGAGTGCTCCAGCTCTAGGCCTCCCAAATCTAGAAAACCCATTGGAACTCTTTGTGCATGAAAGGTGACACGTTGCCTTAGGAGTGTTGGCCCAGAGCCTGGAACCATGGAGCAGAGCCGTGGGGAGCTTTTCCAAACAGCTGGACAGTGTCAGTAAAGGACGGCCAACCTGTCCGCGCACGGTGGCAGCTACAGTATTACCGATGCAAGAGGCCCAGGAACTGACACCTGGGCAAAAATGACATGATCTCAGTGGAAAAGAAGAAGTAACTCATGATTGTTTAAAGACAATGGCAGAGGTATATTCTAGCCGAGTGGAATTAAAAGGCACGCCAACAGAAAATGGAGACTGGGACTTATTTGTAGGTGGTAGTAGTTTTGTGCGAAATGGGACCCAAAGAGCAGGATATGTGGTGGTAACTATCAGAGAGAGAAGAGAAGCCAAAGCCCTCTCATCTGACACGTGGGCCCAAGAGGCAGAACTCACAGCCTTACTAAGGGCACTGGGATTATTATCAACAGACAAGGCTTTTTTAATGTATGGACATATTTGAAATTTGCCTTTGGAATAGACCATGCCGATGGGGCTGTTGGAAAGAAAGAAAGAAAGAGGACTCTGAACCTCTCAAGGATCCCCCGTCAAATTATGAGGCAAAGACCCAACAATCATTTCAGGTGACCAGTTGACCCAGGGTGCTGGCAATTATGCATTGTAAAGTGCAGCACCTTGGAGATAGCTCGGTGCATATAGGACAGCAAGTGGCAGATCAAGCAAGGAAAGAAGCAGCTGAAAGTCAAATATTGCTAGTCCTGCCAGAGAAACGGCAGAAATTAGGGCCTAAGAGCCCACAGGATCCACCAGAAAACAATCAGTTGGCTAATATACTGAAGGCAACCCAAATCACGGATGATGGGTGACTCCTTCGCATCAACTAACATTTACAGAGGAAATTATGTGTGAATTGGTTAAAAGGAAGCACCACGAAACTCTCTGGGGAATTGAGAGTTTGGTAGAAGCCTTGAAAGGGCAAGTTCTAAATGTACCATGACTGGGAAAACAAAAAGCAGAGTGAAGAAGCCTGAGTTGTACCTGAAGAATAACCCTCACCTACCCCAATGATCTTTCCCAGGGCTGACAAAGCCCAGGGGATTACTGGCAATTAGACTTTTTCCAAGTTACTGCAGCAAAATGGGTATCCGTACCTTTTAGTAATGGCAGATGCTTTTTCAGGCTGGCTGGAAGCTTTCCCTTGTCGCACCAATAAGAAATATCGTAAGTGTAAGTTCAGAGATTATACTGAGATTGGGGTACCCATAGGACTTTCTTTGGGTAGGGGTCGACACTTGGTAGTAGAAGCCCTTCACCTTTTAGCTAAACTAGGAGGGGTAAAATGGGATCTCCACACTCCATGGAGACCTCAATCAAGCGGGAAAGTAGAAAGAATGAAGCAAAGCCTGAAAGGACAGATGAGTAAAATCTGCCAAGAACCTCAGAGAGAGCAGTCAGATGCTTTTCCCTCAGCATTGCTACAGATACAGGATCCAGCGTAAACGGAAGGAGAGACTTAGTCCTTTGGAAAGGATACATGGTAAACCTTGCCAGGTGACAGAAATGGGAGTGAATCCCAAAATAATAGAAGGGAAACATGGCTTAAAAGAGTATGTTCAGTCTCTATGAAAGGTCCTGTCCTCTCTCCAGAGGTACGTCACTGTGAGCGCAGATCTGTCCCTGGACGTGCCTGTACATCACTACCGACCCGGAGATTGTGTGTATCTTAGAACGTGGTTGGATGAACCGTTGAAGAGAAGTGAAAGGACCTTTCCAGATTTTGCTCAGCACCTACGCTGCTGTCAAGCCTGAAGGAGTCACTCCATGGACGTGCCATAGCAGGGTTTAAGCAGCCACATCACCAGAATGGACTGTCAAGCAAGAAAAACCTTTATGCTTGAAACTACCTCCAGAATCATGAAGTTCTAGGTTCGGTATCTTGCATTATTGCCAGACAGCATGTAAGTGAATGACTGAAATGCGACCCCAGATAAGACTGGGCTGTCTACAGGGAAGCTGGAGCCTGCTACTTGTCTCTCCTTTGTAGATATATGTTGAAACATGTTTTACAGATGTATAGAATTTGGCCTGTGATGTGGTATGCTAAATCCTCAGCTTGGGTGGGATCAGGAGGAGTCATGGACATGGAATACTCATTTGAAAATTGTTGAAGGATCGATAAATGTTTTTAGGAGGAGTGATTGTTGGGTAGGTACCCATTTCCCTGAATGTCCTCATGCAGGAGTGCCTGTAGCTGGTATCCCCATCCCATGTGGGACTAGTGGGAGTAACTTGTGGCTAAGACCAAAATACACTCACTGGAACGAGACTGACCTCCAGACCTGGGCAATACTGAATCCACACTCAGTGTGAAGTGTGTTACTAAAATGAAGCCGAGACACACCAAAATGGAACTCTGCTCTCTGTGGGGCACCACCCACATTGTGGTTGCTCAAGGCATTTCACGAAGCTGTCAGAACTAACTAGCCGTAGGTACTGGAACGTTCCACTGGGCACTGGGTGGTGCTGGATATGTGCCCGTGTAGCACAAAAAGCGTTACCACCAAGATGGTTGGGTAGATGTACACGGGGAGGGATTTTTCCTGATATGACTGACTGAGACACTGGACAACAGTCGGTGGTGAACAACTTACCTGCGGAGATACAGGCAGAATCAACCACCCCTTACAGAGAGACCCACTGGGTTTCACTGTTTTGCTGGGTGGTTTATTCCTTGGCTTGGGGCTGCTGAATTGGGGAAGGCAGTGACAAAGAGATCCACAGGAGTGGAAGAGATGGCCAAGGACACTGCAGGTGCCATAAACTGCACTCTGTATGGCAGAGACAATGGCCGTACGCAAGGGGACAACCCTTGGGTTCTCTTGGTGACTTCCAGCCTTGCCCGTGCCCTTTGCCTTCCATCTCACGTTGCCCTACGCTGTCCCACAGCTGCTGCTTTTCCCCGGCAGGCTGCAGGCACCCATCTGGCTTCCCCACCTTGCTCTCACCCTGCCCTTGCCACACATGCACTCATGTCTGCCCACCCTCACACGCTGTGCCTGCAAACACACAGACATGGACTGATCTCACACGCCTTCTGGGCGACGTCTCCCACCACAGCACAAGCCCCTGAGTGACATTTCCTCCTCCTGACCTCCAGTCTCCACTTTCCCAGCTGCACTGGGTGGCAGTGCTTCTCCCTCCTGCTCTTCCCTACCGCCAAGGAAAGCTCCACCACCTGGGAAACCACCCTTCAGGCGGGCATCCCGACCCGTCACCCTCCTTGGGGCCTTTCCCCTGACCATGCCACGGCCTCACCGCGCTCTTCCAAGGCTGCGAGCCTTTCAGCTTCTCGCATAGACACGAGCAAGCGGTGTGCCTGCTGCTGTGCTGCCATGTCCTCAGGCAGCAGCGACGTGACAAGCAAGAAAGAAGCCCCTTGGTGGAGTGAGCCCAGTTCCTTAGGCAGAGGGGATCTCACAGCCCATGTGCCACCCAGGGGCCTTCTGCTGGCCTGCCCGAGACACGGGCAGATGGAGCTTAACAGCACGTGTCCCAGCCATGAGTCAGGGGCTGCCCTACGCGCTGTGTCAGGCAGAGGTGACCTCACCGCCCCTTTCCCAGGCACATTGCTGCTGGTGGCCTGTCCCCTCCGCAGGCAGAACTGGCCTCACTGCCCCCGTCACAGCCATTGGCTTCCTGCTGGAATGTGAGTCCCTGAGACACAACTGACCACGAGATACCGTCCTCAGCCGTCACCCTCCCCGTGGCCCAGCACCCAGCAGATGAAGGGAAGCTTCTGTCACCCAATTTATCTCATGGATTTCCTACCTACCATTTGGGTGGAAGAACATTCCCCAGGGGAACTGCTCTGTTTCTACTGGACCATGTTTTGTCTCTGCTTCTGCGCCTCTGTTTTCCCTTCTTCCCCCTGCTATCCCATCCCAACTGAGCTCTCCAGGGAAGTGAGTCAATGAGTCCCAGAATATCCCAGGTTGGGAGAGGCCCCTGTAATGCCCTTGTCCAGCTGTCCTGCTCAAGGCAGGGTGAACTGGATGGCATCTCTCAAGGGCTCTGCCCACTTTGGCATCATCCACAGAAGGGTCTGAAAAGCCACTTTGTCAACTTGTGCTGGGAGACAATAAAGACATGCAACACAGCTGGCCCAACTGCTTGCACTGGAAGATGCCACTAGTCAGTGGCCACCAGGACGACTTGACCACTGGTGACATTTGGTCTTGAGGCCCTGTGGCGTATGATGCACCGACTCTGGGAGCGGATCGAAGGCACGAAGACACTCGAAGACACCTCAAAGACACTTTATTAAAATCAAGCAAGCCTTTTATACCTTTGCAGGGGGCTGACGTGTCAGCCTGTAACTGTGCTCAGCAAGTTTCCACTCTGGGCTCTTCTTTTATTACAGACACAGCAGCTCAGCAACTCCCTTTATCTACAAGGCCACAAGCTCTGCAGACCACTCCCTATCTTCAAGGTTCTCCTCTTGCTCCCATGGCTTCCTTCCAACAGGCATAACTTTGTCTCTCTCCCAAGGTCGGGTTTTGCTCCCTGACGCCGCTGAGCTAGCTCGAGACATAGCCACAAGCCCCCAGCCAACTTCCCACCCACAGTATCCTCCATTTCTTCACTCCAGAAGTCACCCATCTGCCTATACAGAAAGTGCAGGAGAAAAAGTCAAAACCCTTGCAAAGGTGCAGGTACAAACCATCCCCTCCTTTCCTCAATACGTATGGGTGCAGCAACCCCTTTGATGTCCCACAATTACCTGGAAATGGCTGCAGGAGTATTTGCACCATCATTTCCCCAGACACTACGGTGAGGATGAGCAGCCTGTATTTCTCCCAGTTGTCCTTCTTGCTTTTCCTGAACAAAGGCTGGATGTCTGCCTTTTGCCAGGACCCCAGAACCTCCCTGATTGCTCGGACACATTTGAGGGCACCATCCAGAAAGGGTGCCGTGATCAGACAGAGGCACTTGCAATGAGCCTGCCCAAGGCGGGTGAGATGAATCTCCCTGGGACAGTGGCCTTTGTTCCTGCAGTCACACACAGGAACGGCTGTGCCCTGGGAGGTGTCCCCACCTCAGCTGGCCTCATGCACTGCTGCCGTGGTTGAACCCCAGCCTCACGCGCACAGGGGTGCTCAGAGGCACGAGCCCGTCCCTGGCACGTGCGGAGGCAGAGCACTGCAGCAGGCACAGTGACTGCCTGGCCTCCTGCTGCCCCTGCCAGAGGCTGGCAGCACCTCAGCCCGGGGGTGTCGCGCCCTGCTCGGCACCTCTCGGAGATGGCCCTCGTCATGAGCAACGGGCACGGGGACCTCGGTTCAAGGAAGCACGTTGCAGCGCTGCATTCAGGTGGTCTCCACCAATCCAGAACAGTTGATGGAGGCCAGCACCGTCAGAGAGTGCGCGTTGCCTGCCCCTGCCTGCGCTCACAGGACTGCCACGCAGCACGGCGGTGACCAAGCTGCCAGAGCACTCAGGCCTTACACCAAGGCAGGGGGTCAGAAGGAGAGTGTGGAGGTGGAAGGAGGACAGCACTGGAGAGCCAAGGGGTGGTGTTCCCTGGTACTGCGGCCATGCCAGGAACTTTTTCCCCTCCATCTGTGGACACAGGAATTGTCCCTGCAGCTCCAGAAAGACCTTGGAAGGAAGTATGCAAGGATAAATAGAGTTGTTTAATGGTGCTTTGGCTTTGTTAGACGAAGAGAGAGCAGGGCACCTTCAGAAAGGAAAATCACAGAAGGAATTAGAATGGGGACAACACCTTTATCAGAAGTGAAATACCACAACCAACTACAACAAATTCAGAAGGCAGTCTGGGTTTGTGATGAATTACATTATAAATGCTATTCATAATTTTATTCCTTCAGAAGAACATCCAGCTATCAGTTTGCACATTGCACCCTTGAGCTCCTCATTCCTCATGCTGTAGATGAGGGGGTTCACTGCTGGAGGCACCACCGCGTACAGAACTGCCACCACCAGGTCCAGGGATGGGGAGGAGATGGAGGGGGGCTTCAGGTAGGCAAACGTGCCAGTGCTGAGAAAGAGGGAGACCACGGCCAGGTGAGGGAGGCACGTGGAAAAGGCTTTGTGCCGTCCCTGCTCAGAGGGGATCCTCAGCACAGCCCTGAAGATCTGCACGTAGGACAGCACGATGAAAATGAAACACCCAAAGTACAAAAAGGCACTAGCCCCAATAAGCCCCACTTCCCTGAGGTAGGTGTGTGAGCAGGAGAGCTTGAGGATCTGTGGGATTTCACAGAAGACCTGTCCCAGGGCATTGCCGTGGCAGAGCGGCAGTGACAGTGTATTGGCCGTGTGCAGCACAGCATGGAGAAACCCACTGGCCCAGGCAGCTGCTGCCATGTGGACACAAGCTCTGCTGCCCAGCAGGGTCCCGTAGTGCAGGGGCTGGCAGATGGCCACGTAGCGGTCATAGGCCATCACAGTGAGAAGAAAATACTCTGCTGAAATGAAAAAGAGAATCAGTAAGTGCTGTGCAGCACATCCTGAGTAGGAGATGTCCCTGGTGTCCCAGAGGGAGTTGGCCATGGCTTTGGGGAGAATGGTGGAGATGGAGCCCAGGTCGAGGAGGGAGAGGTTGAGGAGGAAGAAGTACATGGGGGTGTGCAGGTGGTGGTTGCACACTACGGTGGTGATGATGAGGCCGTTGGCCATGAGGGCAGCCAGGTAGATGCCCAGGGAGAGCCAGAAGTGCAAGAGCTGCAGCTCCCGCGTGTCTGCCAATGCCAGGAGGAGGAACTGGGTGATGGAGCTGCTGTTGGACATCTGCTGCCTCTGGGCATGGGGACCTGCTCAAGGAGGAAAGATAGCAAGAAGTCAGAGGATACTGTTGTGAGCCCAGTGAAAGCTGTTTCTTCTAGACCCGCCCCAGCTGGCACATGCCCCCCCCTCTGCCGTTCCTAGGAGAGCTCCCTGCAGAGCCGTGGCTGGAGCTGTGCTGAGTGCTGGCCGAGTGTGCTGTGAGGAGCAGGGGCTGTGCCCGCTGGCTGCCCAGCAGTGAGCCCTGCTCTGCAGCAGGGGCTTCATGGGAACCCTGGGGGCAGGGGCCAGTCCTGGCCTTGCACTGGCTCAGCCCAAACTGCTCCCAGCGCAGAAGGGCCTGTCAGCATCGGCTCTGCCCGTGCTGAGCAACGGCCATGGCCAGAGTCAGGTCAGGAGGGCTTTGTGCTGTGCTCAGGGAGAGCAGAGTGAGTGCTGAGAGGCAAGGGCACTGTCTGTGCCTGAGGGCAGAGGCAGGCACTCTGGTGAGTCCCTCCAGCTCCTTCTCAGCTGCCCTGCACTTGCAGCTTTCTGTGATAGAGTCCAATTACACTGACATGTGTCCTGGTTTAAGCCTGGCTGGAAATTATGTACCACAGGGATGCTCACTTACTCCCTCCTCACCCATGGGTATGAGGAGAGGAATCAGAAAGGAATGTAAATCTGGAAGTTTGAGATAAGAAAAAAAAATTATAAATGCAGTAGAAAAAAATGAAATTACAATACAATAATGAGAATGACAGTTATAATGAGAGGGAGGTAGTTGGGGGTAATAAAATCCAACAAGAAAGAAAGAAGAAAGGAAGGAAGGAGGGAAGGAAGGAAGGAAGGAAGGAAGGAGGGAAGGAAGGAGGGAAGGAAGGAAAGAAAGAAGAATGGAAGAAAGAAACAAAGAAGGAAGGAAAGAAGGAGGAAAGAAAGAAGCAAAGAGCGAAAGAGAGAAAGAAATGAAGAAAGAAAGGAAGGAAGGAGGAAAGGAAGAAAGGAAGCAGGGAAGACAGTGATACACAATACAGCTGCTCATCACCCACTGACTGATGCCCAGCCAGTCCCCAGCATCGACTGGCAGACCCCAGCAAACCCCACCAAGTTTAGATACTGAGCATGAACATGTTGCATCACCTATAAACAACCAAAAATATCAGTGCATTTTCAGAATTGTTCTCAAAAGTCCTTCCTACTCTGATGAAAATTAACTCTATCCGAGCCACAACCAGGACACTTTGTTACCCTAAAAAGCAAGCAGACACTGCTGAAGAGCAGAGGGATCCACTACAGAGCACAGAGTGGCTCGCCCTTTCTCAAAGTCTCAGCACCCCGCTTCTAGCCAGGGACACCCATGGTCACAGTGTGCCCTGGAAGCAGCGTGCAGCTTGGGTGGACACCCCAAGCAGGTGACCGAGGGTCCTGATTATGGTGATTGTTAAAGGCGAGCCAGCTCCTTCCCCAGCATCACACACTGCATTGCCCACAGCTTCACAGATTAGAGGAAACCTGGGACACCTCCTTGCTGTGCTCACATCGGCACAGGAGGACTCACAGGGTCTGTGCCTGAGCCTGCAGCTGAAACTCCCATTCCAACAGAGCCTGTCAGTTATCCCAAAATCATCTGAGCAAAGCCGGGAGAGAGACAGATGGGCACACTGGAATGCCTTTCCCTTCTCAAGCCCTGCACAGCACCTCCCAGACCAGAGCAGTGCAGGACAGCCACGCTCAACGCCTGCAGCTGTCCCTGCCAGCAGCTCTTTCTCTGGCCCCAGGGCTCTTCCCTGCCAGCGCTCACAGAGCCCAGCTCAGCCCCTGTGTGCCCAGCTCTGCCCTGCAGCCGCTCTCTGTCTGCACAGCTGGAAGAGCAGCTCCCCCAAAGCCGGAGGGAAAAGGAGAGCTGATGCTGGTTTCCTCTGCAGCGTGCTGGGGAGGGAAGGCACTTGCTCAGCTTCCTCATCAACCTCCCTGTGATGCTTTCAGCATCTCAGCCCCTGCTCTGACCTGCACAGTTCAGATTCCATTCCTACCAAGATGAGCAAGATAAAAGTGGCAGCAGAGACTCAGGCAAGAAGAGACTCCAGCAGAAAACCCCTGCCATGAATGTGCTCACGAGAAGTCGCCTTGGAAATGAGGTGGGCATGAGCAGAAGCTGCGAGCAGCCCTGACCAGTGCAGCACCCACTCAACAGCACGAGAACATTACCCTGACAGGGTTCGCTCCTTGCACCCACACCGTCTCCCCGCAGCCGCACGGGAGCCCCCGGCAGGCTGAGAGCTGCCCCTGGCAGGCGGCAGAGCCCCTGCCCCAGCACACAGCCCCCTGGGCTGCAGGGACCCTGCTGGCAAGGACAGCCCTGGGCACCCCTGCCTGCACAGCCACCTTCACAGCCCTGCAGCCGGCCCTGGCACAAGGCAGCCCACATGCCCTGGCCCTCCCACGCTGCAGCAGGGAAGCCCTGCTCTGCAGCACACTGGCCTCCTCCACAGCACAAGGCTCCCACACGGTCCCACAGGCTGGGGGGGCCCCAGCTGCTGCAGACCCGGCTAGGAACTGCAGAGGCAGTGCCCTGCAGCCACACACTTACCGGCTCCAGGGCTCTGCAGATTTCTCCAGCAGGGAGCTCTCAGCAGCCTCCCACCAAGGGCTGCTTTTGAGCTCTCCCTGCCTCCCTCCTCTGCCCCTCTGGGCTCCCTCCAGCTGTCCCTGGGGCTGCAGGGGAACCTGCTGGGCAGCAGGATGAGGCCATCCCTCATGGGCCCTGCCTCACCTGGGGGGACACACTTATTTCCAGCAGTGGCAATTCCCTTACTAGAAAAAAAAGCTTTCAGCATGAGAGTCACCTTTTGTTAACCCTTCAGTAGCCAGCACAGAGGGAAGTTCACAGGAAAGCAGCTCAGATCTCCAGTGTGGGGTTTTGCTGTGTGATGGCTTCAGTTACTCTCACGCAATGTAGGCATGTAGCTCTGGGTTTGTAGTCTCAGGGCTAAAGACTCAGCTCTCCCTTGCCCAGGCCATGTCTCTGCTCTGAAGCAAAGCCTTTGCACCCACGGGCTCGGGGACACTTGGTACCAGGGTGCCTTATGGCCAGGCAGAGCTGGGCTGGTGCCACAGCTGGGGGGCTTCAGCCCAGATGTGCAGCAGTGCCCTCAGCCAGGGGCCCACGCAGAGGCAGCTGCAGCCCGTCCTGTTGCAGACAGAGCTGTGACACTGAGGGAACCCAGTGCCAAGGCAGGTGGCAGAGCTCAGCACAGCTGCTCGGCAAGGACAGCAGCCTCCAACAGGTCCAACATTGACAATGGAGTTCATGCTTGTGAGGCAATTCCAGGGCACCCGAAGGAGCGTTCCCTCCTTCTGCACAGGCCACAGCCTGCCAGTGTGTGACCTGGGGCCTGCACTCTGCTGCTCTCCTGCCTCACTCCCCTGGGAGATGAGACTCCACCATTGCTTTGCTCCTAGAACCAAGGTGGACACGAATGATGCAGGGTTTCAGATCCAGGGGAGCATCACAGCTGCTGGCCCATCTAGCAGCTGTGCTAGAATGCCGATGCAAAGAACCTGCAGACACCTAAAGGAGCATTGTCACTGTGCTGCCCTGTGGCTGTCAGCAGGTGGTTACTTGACCACGGGCTTGCAGGATCCCACCAAGCCTCTGTCTCGCTGCTCCCCTCCTTCTTCACTCACCTTGATGTCTGTAGGGTTGTTCTCTCACATCATTCTCACTCCTCTCCCGTTGTGTTTTGTCCTTTCTGCCATAGGGTATCACAGAGGTGCCACTGCGAGTGCTTATTGGCTCAGGTTTGGGCAGGGGCTGGTCCATTTTGGAGTCAAATGAAAGTGGCTGTTATGGCCATGGAGTCAGCTCTTGATCTCTTCTCACCTCTGCCAGCCCTACAAACACCTCCAAACCACTCCCAAACCCTTGCCCTGTAAACACACAGGATCTCTAAATTCCCCAAGAAGATGTCAGGTTACTGATCCTAAGGCTTCCTCACGCTGCTTAAATAAGACTTTTCCCCTTCCTCTCCCTGATTTAGGTGATTTCAGAGCAGTTACCCTGAACCACACCTGTGTCACCAGGGCCAAGCTCAGACATGTAACAACAAAAATAACAGTGGGTACCAAGTGTCCAAGGTCACACGCCAGCAAAATGTTTTGCTGCAGAGCATGCTGGGGTGGTGGGCAGAGGTCACTGTGATGGTGAAATGAGATGTCCCTGAGGAGAGCAATCCATGCTGTCCTTGGGACCAGAGACACGCAGGGCTGGACTGTGCAGTGCTGCAGGAGAAGGCATCGCTGCCAGTGATGCCTCTGCAGCCCCAGAGGACACGTGGTTCCTGTGAACCTTATATCCAGAAAGGACAAGGTGCTTTTGATTGTGTCCTTGACAATGGACATCCCGTGAGGCAGGGACACTTTGAAAATCATTGGTCTGTTTCTCTATTGCCTCACCACAGCGATGATTTCCAACAGTGCTGGCTAACTGGGGAGGCCCAAGAAGGCTGAATGTTAGTCACGTGCTGCCCACCTACAAGAAGGGCAGGAGGGGGGATGGGGATAACTACTGGCCTGTCAACCTGATCTTAGTGCCAGGGAAGGTTGAGGAGCAGATCGTCCTGAGCGCCATCACACAGGAGGCGCAGGAAAACCAGGAGGTCAGGACCAGCCAGCATGGGTTTATGAACGGCAGGTCCTGCCTGATGAAGCTGATCTCCTGCTGGGACAAGGTGACCTGCCCAGTGGATGAGGGAAAGGCTGTGGATGCTGTCTACCTGGACCTTAGGAAAGCCTTTTGGCTCCATCTCCCACTGCATTCTCCTGGAGAACCTGGCTGCTCATGGCTTCGGTGGGTGTTCTCCACGCAGGGTTAGAGCTGACTGGACAGCCAGTCCCAAGAGGGGTAGTAAATGAAGCGACATCCAGGTGACGATTGCCCATAAGGGGTGGTGATCCCCAGGGCTCAGTGCTGGGGCCAGTCCTGTTTCAGATCTTCATCAACAATCAAGAGAAGGGGATTGAGTGCACCCTCAGTGATTTTTTGTACAACATCAAGTTGGGTGTCAGTGATGATGTCCTTGAGGGCAAGAAGGCTCTACAGAAGAATCTGCACAGGTTGGACCTTTCAAGTGAGTCCAATTGTATGAGGTTCAAGCAGGAGAAGTGCCCGTTCTTTACGTGGGTCCCAACAGCCCCACACAAGGCTACAGGCTTGGGCCAGAGTGGCTGGAAGGCAGCCTGGTGGGGAAGTACCCTGAGGGTGCGGGTTGACAGATGGATGAGCATGAGCCAGCAGTGTGCCCGGGTGGCCAAGAAGGCCAATAGCATCGTGTCTGGTATCAGAAACAGTGTGGCCAGCAGGACCAGGGCAGTGATGAACCCCTGTACTCGGCACTGCTGAAGTCAAACCTCAAACAACGTGTTTCTGTTTTGAGCTCCTCACTTCAAGAGAAATGTTGAGGTCCTGGAGCATTTCCAGAGAAGGGCAACAAAGCTGGTGAAGGGTCTGGATCCCTGCTTGGATGAAGAGTGACTGAGGGCACTTGAGTTGTTTAGTGTGGATAGTAGGAGGCTCAGGGGGGACCTTACTGCTCTCTAGAAGTACCTGAAAGGAGGTTGTAGATGAGGTGGGTAGGACTCTTCTCCCAGATAACAAGTGACAGGACAAGAGGCAAGAGCCTCAAGTTACACCAGGAGAGGTTCAGATTGGATATGAGGAAAAACATCTTCACTGCAAGGGTGGTCAAGCATTGGAACCAGGGAGCTGGTGGAATCACCAGCCCTGGAGGTGTTTCAACAAGAGGTAGATGCAGTTCTTCATGGCATGATTTAGTGATGGAATTGGCCGTCCTGAGTTTACATTGGGATTTGATGATCTTTAAGGTCTTTTCCAAGCTAAATGATTCTCTGTTTCTGTGCTTCTAGGATATCGCAAGCCTACCTAGACAAGTTGCTGAGAAAGTTGGTTTAGCTGACCCTGCCTCAGCTGGAGGGGTGGACTCGATGACCTCCAGAGGTCAGTCCAACCTGAAAAAAACACCATAGAGCTATAAAGGCATATATAAAATGTGTCAACACAACTACGGAAGTTCATGTGAAGAATGTTTCTCCACTCAAATGGCTTGTGGGAAATGCACTTGAAAAATCTGAAAGAAACAAGGCTGCTTTTCTGTGGCCAGGTCATGGGTTAGAATGAGGGTGACAGAGGGGTATGCTATGAGGAGGACAGCTGATTCTCAGGAACTCCTCATGCAGGAGGACATGCCTGGCTGTGAAGGGGCCTGTGAGGTCAGTTCTGTCTCTGGAGGTGACAGGCCGGCAACAGGAACATGGCTGGGAAAGTCCTTCTGCCAAGCTACAGCATAGGACCTCTCCAGGAAAAGGGCTGGGGTACAGGCTGTCATGTCCATTTTGCCTGTGGACATGAGAGGACAGCAGCAGGCATGTGGCTTGGTCACGTCTCTGGGAGAAGCTGAAAGGCCAGCAGCAGCCATGTGGTTTAGAAGACCATGTGGAGGTGACTTCACTTTTTTGAGGGGAAAGACCACCAAAAATAGCTTTTGAGTTAGGTTCCCTGCTTGGAGGGCAGTTCCTGAGGTGGTAAAGCTTTCCTGGGGAGGGGAAAACAGCAGGAGAGAAGAAAAAATATCACAAAGTTTTGACTTGGAAAGCAGAGTCTGGACCTCAGCAGGAAGAACTGTCACTCGAAGGGTCCTGCTGCGGTGCAAGAGCTCAGCCAGAGGGAGCCTGGATCAGCCCATGGTTTGTGTTTCAAGGAACAGCCGGTGAGAGTGGAGGTACCTCAGCGAAGGTATGGCAATGTTGGGGTGAGAGCAAGGCAGGGCAGCGAGATGGTGCCTACAGCCTGCAGGGAAACAGGGGCAGGGCTCCAACCATGTAGGACAGCCTGTGGTGAAGAGGGCAGAGGGCACTGTCAAGGCTGGAAGGCACCAGTAGAACCCAGGTCTGTGTCCCCTTGGCTGTGGCAGCTGTCTCTGCCTCTGAGGGCCATGACAAGACATGATGTCCTCCGGCACGGGGGCATCGTTGCCTCCTTGCAGCCCCATGGGGAAGCTGGAAGTTGCTGTGCCATTGCTGTCCTTCACTGGGCATTGGATGCCCACCTTCCATGGTCCCCAGGAAGAGCCCTGAGCCCTCTGTGAGGGACAGCACCCACCTCCCCACAGGCTGCAGGTCACGCCTTGGCCTTTCTGCTTCATCAAGCAAGCCAAGGCTTTGCTCAGCAGCAGAGCTGCCTGCACAGCGCCTTTGCCTTCCTGCACTCACAGCCTCCAAGGATGGGCTCTAACAAGGCCATGGGGAGGCTTTCTCAGCCATGGCCCTCAGTGGGGCCCATTAACGCTTCCAGGCACTGGGGGCTTTGCTCCGGACTTGGTGTTCTTGAGAGGTTTCTTCAGGCTCCTCTGAACACCTGAAGTCCACAGCACCACAGACCCCCTGGGCTCATGACGAGGGAGAACGCCCTGACGAGCCCTGTCTCTTCCATCAGGGACATCTGGTCTTCAAGGCTTGAACACTTCATAAGTTTCAGAAGTATAGTTAAAGAGGAAGGCAGGTAATGACCACTATGCAGAAGTGATAGAAGACTTTTCCAATGGCAACTGATGCAGCATGCCTCCTGAGGCGTTGTGCAGGGGTGGGAAAAGCAGTCCCTGGAGCTAAACACTGCGTGGACAGCCTCACTTCTTACCTCCCCAGCCCCACTGTTTATCTCCTCAGCCCCATGGCACTTCCATCACTTGACATCAGACTTCTCCAACCAGCTCTGCAGGTGAATATAGGAAGTGCTTGGCAGTAATTATCGGCTGCTTTCCTTTAGAGAAGAGGGTGTAAACAGGAATAAAAGAGGGATTGCTTATCAGGGTGTGTGTTGGGGGAGTGGGTTAGAAATTAATAAATAAAAATAAATTTCTCAGCTGTCGTATTGTTAGTTCAAGCAAATCCCCATGAGGTCTATTGTCACAACTGAAGAGTTGCCCGTAGGGAATATTAGAGACACTACTGACAGACAGTCCAACTTTTCCACACTGAACCTTAAAGCAGAAGCTACATAGGTAGAATGGATTGGAGTGATCACAGAGGAAGAGGAGAAAGGCATCTGGAGATGAACTTCTTAACCCAGAGCTGTAAATCAGGAAACCAGGACATCAGCCTATTCCAAATGTCTTCAATTTCATAGCAGGTGTGAACTTCCTGGGACTCATGACAAATATTAGGATGCTTCCATATTTTTTTTATATCTCTAGAAATTCTCCCACTATGACCTACGTATACGCAACAACTGGTATTCTCTGAGGGTTGCCCTCTGATGCCAGAGTTCACCCAGAGGGAGCCTGGATCGTCCCATGGCTTTGAGTTTCAAGGAACAAGCAGGGATGAGGGGAGAAACTTCAGAAAAGGCAGAGAAATGCGGGTGTGAGGGCTGGGTGGGAAAGCAAGGAAGAGTCCAACCCCCAGAGTGGAAAGAGGTGCCACATGGACAGTGTAGGGCAACTTGCAGTGGAGATGGCCCAGGGCTGCAGCAAGGCTGAATGGCCCCACAGGGGGCTGAGGTCTCTGTCCCCCTGGCACTGGCAGCTGCCCATGTCACCAAGGCCTGTGACAGGAAACGTGATTTGGAGGGTCTTATGTTCTGCCCTCCAAGGGCCTGGGGGTCAGGGCCGGGTCTTTCTTCTTCATAAAAAAATCCAAACGTGTTTTGCAGCTTTACAGCCACCGACACAGTACCTTTACCCACCTGCAGGTCTGGCCTCTAATTAGCTGCTCTAACGAGTCCATGGGGACGCTTTGTCAGCAATGGCCCTCAGCGGGACCCATCAATGTTTGAAGGTATTTTCAGTGCTGCTTCTGACTTACATTCCTTGAGTGGTTGGTTCAGTCTGCTCTCAGTAGCTCAGGTTCATGGCAGGAGCCCCCAAGGCCCTAATGAGGTATTTGCCTTTTTGTCATTTCCTTCAAGTCTTCAAGACCTGTGCAGCTAATTGAATCTGTTCCATTTGTGCAGATAAGAGAGAGGATTTCAATGTGCACTTCAAAATAATTATTTTTTATTTCATAGGTTGTATTTTGCTACTTTTTAGGCTAGAGGGGAGGTTCTAGCAGCATTCTCCAAGTGATAATGATGCAGAGGGTCTCCTCAGCAGGTCTGGACTGGTAGGAAACACAGTCCCTTGGTGTCTGACACAGGATGGACAACGTTGCTCTGAATGTCCCCAAGACCACCCTTTTTCTCATTGTCCCCTGGGACTCACAGCCCTTCTCCTTACATCAGACTTCTCCCCTCATTTCTGCAGGTGGGTGCTGCAGCTCCTTTGCACCATCCCCCACCTGTTTGCCTTAGAGGACTGGCTGCACACAGGTGCAGAAGAATTATTCAGATCTGCAAGCACTGTGGAGAATGATCAAGTGTCATAAATAAGCCAACAGCCTCCACAAGCAGATGCCAATTCCAAGCTGTCTCTGGTGAGGTGCCTTTCTGCAAGGGACACTCTCATGAGAAATCTTTTAGGTGCTAGATACGGAAATATAGATCTAAACACAAGGGAAGGGTTGGGTAAGGAGACAGTTTGGCTGTGGGGAGACATGCAAGCTTTTCCTTCCTGAAGCTAAAAACAGCAACACAGGTGAGAGGTACCTAAAAGACCAAAGACTAAAGGGTGGAGAAAACTGGTGAATAACTGAAAGAGCCTTTGCTGAGACAGTCTGCGGAGAAGATGACTTGAGAAGTGCTCACTGTCTCCTGCTCAGGTGCACATACGTTAAAGATGGGAAACTTAAGGACAGGTGGTATAATTGTAGTAATAATGTTGAAGTTCTGGTATAAAATCAATATTTCCTTGAATATCGCTTTTGAAAGCTCCATGAATTGGCAGAGGTCACTTGTGAGAAAGGACGAGTAAATGTTGCAACTGTCTTGGAAGGAGTCCATAAGTGCAGCTTTGTGAGTGGTGTGAAGGGTGGTGAGAGGTGCGCTACCAGTTAGAGTCCCCTTGGGTGACATTTCTGGCACCGGAGCGGGTAACTGTCCAGGTGGATTGTCCAAGGGTAACTCCTGCCTCGCCAACCTGACAGCCTGCAGTTGTGCGTGAGGAGCTCCACAGTGGATGTCATTTCCCTCAGCTTCAGCAAAACTCTGCCCATGGTCTCCCTCAGCGTTCTGCCCACGTGAGGCCATGACACTCTGGGTGGGAACAGAAAGAGATGAGTAAAAAACCAGCGGGATGGTCAGGCTGAGAGAGCAGTGGGGAAGGGCTCACACCCCACCTGGAGGCCACTGGGACATCCTGGGGCAGTGTGGGCTGAAGAGGGTCCCAATCGGAAAGTCAGCCAAGTAACGACAATCGCACCAGTGTGGCTACATGTCGTCCTACTTTATGTAGCAACTTTGTCATATTTATACTTCTAATGCACTGTTCACGCGGCAGCTGCCTGACAGTCATTGGCTGTCGGTTACGTATTCATGTTACCTGTGCATTGGTTGTCATGCTGCAAGCGCCTAAGAAGGATGTGCTAACCTAGCGGTTTTCATATCTTGCTTGGCACCCGGCCTTGTTCTTGTACAATGCTCATTATTCATTATTCTGCCTATTCAAGGACAGTACAAGATCTTCAAAGGAACTTTGCAATCTGCAGGCCAGGGTTGTCCAACTCCTGCCAGGGGACAGTATGCCCTTGTTCTGCCAAGAATTCCCCTACACATCCCCCTTTTTTTTTTTTTTGACAACCCAGGCTCTATCAACAATTGATTCCAAACCTTCCTTCATACAGGAGAAAATACAACAAAAGATAACAAGCACAGCAAAGATAATAACAAAAATTTAATCCCTTCCATCAATAAGGTTTTCTACCAGCCAGTGATTCCCCATCCCTTCAGCCAATCGTCATAAGGATTTTCAGTAACACTGAGTTCATTCGTATTATCATGCAGTTGGGAAAGCTTTTTGTGAATGGACTCAGAATGATCAGCAAGATTCATACAGCACATTCCCTCAAAATCCTCTCAGCCGTGTCCTAGTGCTAATAACAGAAAATCAATGGCAGCTCGATTTTGTATTAAAGCATGTCGTATACTGTCGACATCAGTGGTGAGTCATCTAATACTCTGGAGGTAATGTTAATTTGTTCTCTGTCCAAGAAGCCAACGGTCTCAACTGAGTGAGAGCCTTGGCAGAAGCAACTTGTGGTGTAAAGAGTGATGCTGAAATGACAGATGGACGTTCCCACAACTCAACATCATCTGTACATCCAGGTCCCAACTGGTATACACGACGTCTGATGCTTTTAAACTTGTTACTTATGTTAGGCATTTGATGGATACTAGGGGCAAATAATGTTAGTTTGCCAAAGCAGCATGGTCCTCCCGGTGCCCTTGCAGGTACGGCGGGCCAGGCACCATCTCCACAAACGCGGAATACTCCCCGAGGCAACATCTGTGCTTTTTCATTTGTCTCACCAGACCATGAAACAGGCCAAGTCCAATCGTTACAGTAACCGGTGATGTTAGAATGCCAGGGGGACCCAGGGGCAATCCAAGTACTATCATCTCTTGGTTTGTGGATCCTAAAATTACTGGAGTCAATGTCTTTCTTATAAAACCCCCAAAATAAACAGTAGTTTCCCGGCATAGATCCTAAGATGTCAAGCTCCTGAGGTTCCATGCCGGTAACATTCCGGCCCTGAGCAATTTGGAACGCTTGAGCCCCCGAGGGGTTCCTCGGAATACCAAGTGATTGGCACCAATCGGCTTGCACAGACCCACTGTTGATGGTGCAAAAGTCATTTGCTGCTTGGTCGAGGTAGTCGGAGTATATTTTACCTGTTGTCCAGTGCCCAAACTCCTTCACATGGTTTAAAGGGACCCCAATCAAACAGGTACGAAATGGGCCAGATGGGGTAGCTAACGGTAAGCAAAATGAATCTTGCCCTGTCTTGTTGGCCCAGGTAACCCACATGTACCTTTGTGGTTGGACAGGAACCCATGCTGTTCCTTGTGAGGGCATGCTGATGACTCCTATCAGCCCTACAATCAGATCAAACAATTCCATTATCTCGCAATCTTGTTCCCAACTGACAAAAGAAGCACCACAAGCCAAGAGCTTGTGTTTTCTTTGTAGCTAAAACAACAGTTAGGTTTTTTGTCAAGGCCCACCAAGAGATAGCTTCTATTCTGCTGTCAATACTTTCTGGCATCCATATTGCTGGAAAATGTTGATTTGGCTTGAGGTTCAAAAATTCCCTACAAGTATTTTCAAAAGTAATATTAGCAAAGCTCTTTTGACAATCTAAGTACAAAGCATAATCATTTCGCAAGCGGCTACAACCTAGAACAAAGTTCTGTCTACAGTTACCACAACTTAACATTATTGCTGCTCGTTCCCTATAGTTTCCACAAACAGCATTCTTCCTGTTACAAATTTTTTTCAACACAGCATTACAAGCTCGTGACCCAAAGGATTGTCTTCTCGCTGCTGTCAACAGCACGTCTTCTCTGGTGGATGGGACTGGCCCAAGTTCTGCACAGAGTTTGTTAAAGACTGGCTGGAGATAAAGCTGTCACCTATATTTTCTCTGTTCTTCTGGAGTTGACATGCAGGGCAGACAAATCTGCTAGGGACCCATAGAGGTCCTTTATCTGTGGAAACACAAAAATATCCTCTACCGATGAACAACACTGGACTGGGTCCTTCCCAGTTGCCTGTAGTCATGTTCTTAGAATGAACCTGTAACCCAGGCATGGCCTGTGTTTGACTTCCCTGAATAGCCTGATGGTGTATAACAACGGGGGCCCTTCTCTTCCTTCTGTCAGGGACAAATAATTCAATGTAAACAACACCTTGTTTCACCGCTTGGTTACATCAGTCTTTCCTGGCGTCTTTCATGTCACTTAGCTGTTGTCCATGCGGCATCACACTCCATTTGATTGGTCCCGGAGCGGCACCCACACGCTGCTCCCCCCTTGTGCAGGCATCCTGTTTTTTCTCATCTTTCAGTCCAACTCTCTTACCTCTCTGCGAATACACAGTTTCTTTGTCTCCCTTGGCCTTGCACATGTCCTTCACAACACCTGCAGCTTGTTAGAGCTGCGGCCTGTTATTACAACCAAGTTATTTGGTCTGGATTGCTCATAATTTGCCAGTGTTCTTCCAGCCACTCCACATTTTGGAGTCGGTTTTGACTTGCATCACCACAATTGGTCACCCTGACGTGCTGATGTGACCCAGTAAGGGGTATCCTAAGGAGACCCTGAGACTGTGCCGACATGACCCCGGTAAGGGGTGTCAGGAGCAGATCCTGAGATTGTGACCAGCGGGTTGCTGGGGAGATGGGGCCTGGTGAAGCGGAATAGCGCAGCGGGGCGGCTGCAAGGTCCTGGGAGACCGTGACACCAGAAAGGTGAGCCACCAGGGACATCACGGGGACTAATTTAAGGAAGATACCATGGTGCTGTCAGTGTGGAAGTTAGTGTTACAGTGCAGGACAAGGCCTCAAGGACAAGAGTCCAAGTACTGATAGCCTGATGAATAGAGACTTGCTAGAACTTGTAGGGCACAAGCCCTGGGAACAAAGGAACAAGCTAACTGCAGACCCCTGAGCCGTTACAGTTGAGGAGGCAGCCAGACGGACAGAGAAACAAGCAGCCAGATAAGGGAACGGATAGAGCCGATATGTAACTTTGTTAATCAATTAAGCCGCGTAGAAAGAAACCCCCCGATTTTGGAATAGAAATTATTGCTATGTCAAGGTAAACTAACCTATTGTTCTACCGGTGTGCCTTAAATATCAGCCAATCAGTGTTTTTTACACTTAAGATTTAACCAATCAGTGTGTAATATGTAGAAGACAGAAACCTATATAACTGTAATAAAATCACTAATAAACCGACAACTTGCTTGCATCAAGCCGCGTCCCGTCTCTTCATTCGCCACAAATTGGTGACCCCGACGTGATGCGTTTAAGGATCTGATGTGGAGGGGCTCTCGAATCGCCTAATTGAGCGACATACAGCGAATCCCACAGAACTTTGAATGATCCGCTGAAATGAAGCGGGAGCTGGCCGGCCATAAATCCCTCGGGAGTTGAAAGGTGAGCTGTGGGAAATCCTTAATGGGGAATCAGGTTTCATCCCCAGAAAGAAGCGTATATGAGTTTATGAAAGGTCTCCTTAACAAACATAAGAAAAGTATTTCTGGGCATGACCTTAAAGCAATGCTTAAGTGGGTGCAAGTAAATATGCCTGCAGTGACTGCAACTACAGTTCTCACGCAGGAACTTTGGGACGATACAGGGGTGAAATTGTGGGATTCTGCGACAAAAGGCAATACTGAGTCCCACCGCCTGCTCTCTTCGTGGAAAGTTATTTTTGAGACTCTGAAAGCACAAAAAGAAAAGGCAGAGGAAGGAGAGGAGGAGGAGTCGCAAGCTCCTATAGCCCTGTCCTTATCAGCCTCTAAATCACAGTGCTCTAAACCCCTGGGTGTTAATGCAGTGGAGTATCCGCCAGAAGAAGACCCCTTTGACCCGGGACCGGTAGACCCTGAACAAGAACCTGATTTATACCCTCCTGATCTGCGTGATGTGTGGGCAAAAATAAAGAAACAAGCCTTAAAGGAGGGGGATTTAGAAATGGCTAAAACTATAGTTGCTCCAGTCTTGGTATTCTCAGGGTCGGGCAGGGGGAGCACGATGGGAGGCTCTTTCTTTTTCGGTTGTTAAAGAACTGTGCCGCACGGTTACGGAACATGGTATTTCTTCTCCCTATTTTATAAGTCTGTTATCTTCTGTGTTTGATACTTATGTCATGACTCCTCATGATTTGAAATCTTTAGCACGATTGCTACTAACCCCGACTCAGTACACGTTATGGGAGTCGCACTGGAGAGGGGACTGCAAGCACTCCTGCTCAGTACACGTTATGGGAGTCGCACTGGAGAGGGGACTGCCAGCACTCCTGCTCACGTATGTCAATCATAATGATGCTGCATTAGCTGCACTGACAATAGAGCATCTTACGGGCACCGGGGCACGTGCTGATCCTGTAGCGCGGGCTCAACACTGCCCCCCGTGCGGCTCTCGAGGCAATTAGAGAAGAGGCGAAAAAGGCTTTTTCCCAGGTTCCTGACGTACAAAAGCCACAAAAAGCTTTTACTACCATCACTCAGGAGTCTCGGGAACCTTATATGCAGTTTATTGATAGACTAAAACAGGCTTTGGAACGTCAAGTAGATAATGCGGAAGCTCGGGATATTATTGCTAACAAAACTAGCTGTTGAAAATGCTGATGTTGATTGTAAAAGGCTACTCTAGTCTCTTCCCAACCCGAATCCCACTCTGGTGGAAATGGTGGAAGCATGTAACCGAATCGGTAGGGTTGACCACAAGTTTGAAGCTATGGCTGCTGCTTTTGCAGCGATGCGTGGTGTGGGGAATTGCTATGCTTGTGGTAAGCCTGGTCATTTAAAGAGAAATTGTCTTGCTCGGGCTGCAGGGAATAGACAACAACCTCCTGGTCCTGGAGTTTGTCCGAAATGTCAGAAAGGGCGTCATTATGCTAATCAATGTCGATCTAAGTATGACTTCCAGGGACAACCGATACAGGGAAACCAACCGCGGAGCACGGGGGCAGCGACGCGCGCAGACACAAGTGCCACAGCTGACATTTCAACAACCTCGGAGAGAAGCACGACACCTCAAGTCCCTGTCCAGCAACCTCAGGCAGCGCCGGATTGGACCTGGCAACCTCACACACAGTAACACTGCTCGATTCCTCGGTTCATTTATTATCAACAAATGTCAAAGGATCATTACCCCCCGATACACAAGCTCTGTTAATTGGTAGATCTTCCACAACATTGTCTGGTCTCTTTGTTTTACCAGGTGTTTGTTGCCTTCACAGGCACACAGTGACCTGGTTCAGGAACGGCACGGCGGCCGACCCCTGGCCACGCGGTCCATCAGCTCACAGACACCAACGTGGTGGATGGCAAATGGCGTTTATTGCTGAGCGGCGCGACACTATATAGCCTAGGTTTACAGTGACACTTCCGTCTGCTGACATCATAAGCTACAAGCTGTTGGCTACCTGGAGGGGGGCCCTATGTTTCCGTACAGCGCGACATCTTCCGGCCGCCAGGCCCTACCTAGCAACATTTCCCCTCTCCCTATGCCTAACTAAACAGGCTAAATAGTAATAGTAAAAGTATTTCTAAAAAAGAGTGCAAAGATAAGGCACACTGGGCAAGTGGCACTTGGGGGGTGACTGGAGGTAATGGAGTGTAGCTTGGGATACCTGGGGACAGCCAGGGAAAATTGGGGGAAAATACTGACCAAGTACATTTTTAGAGCAGTTGTTGGTGTTCTACAAACATGATGTTGACCTTTTCTAACCGGCTCTTGACAAAGGACACGAGCCTGTTTAATATACAGGGTCCGAAGATCAGTGTCAGCAGGATCATTGCAATCGGTCCTACCAAGATGGATATCAGGGTGGCTAGCCACGGTGATTGGTTAAACCATGATTCAAACCACCCTTGTTGGGCTTCCCTGTCTCTTTTTCTTTGAGCCAATCTCTCTCTCAATTTGGCCATCGAGTCTCTAACCACTCCGGTGTGGTCAGCATAGAAGCAACTTTCCTCTTTCAGGGCGGCACAGAGGCCTCCTTGTTGCATAAACAGGAGGTCTAATCCCCGTCTATTCTGCAAAACAACCTCTGAAAGCGAGGAGAGGGATCGCTCCCAAAAGGTCATGGATTTCTCGATTTTTTGTAGGACTTCATCGATGTCCGCTAGCAGTTGAGACAGGCCTCGTTGCTGGGTCACCAGGGAGGTCACTCCCGTGGCCGTGCCGGCTGCTCCCAAACCAAGCAGCGTCGCTATTGTTACAGCTGTCAGTACTTCTCTTTTTTGAAGCCTGCTATCAGCTTCTCCCCAGTAGCGGTACATTTCTTCTTCTGGATGGTATAGGATCCTAGGAACAATCAGAATTTGTACACAAAAGTCAGCAAAATCGTCAAAAATTTTGAGGGACACACAGGGGGTTACTCCTGATTGATGGCAGATCCACATTCCGGGTGCGGACGGGATCGCCAATTACGGGTCTTGTCAACCACAACGGTTTTTGCGCAGACAGCACTATCCCAGCTTGCTAGGGTGGCATTACCGATACATACGCCCAGGCCCCTGACTTGGTTCAAGGTAACTCCTTTCCGTGGTGTGTCCCACCTACACTGGGTTGGACTGCTGTCTGATGAATAGTCAAAGGAAGCACTGAGGACAATGCCCTCGTAGAAGGGAGGGTACACGACATAACATAGCCAACAAGAATTCATGAGATCCGGGTTTGACTGATTCAGCGACCGGAAGGTGGCATCTAACACGCTAAAAAAGGGCTTGTCGGGCAAATGGTGAGAGTTCACGTTAGGTTGGCTTGAGGGAACTATTTGCTTGGGTGGTAAGGGATCGGTTGGGACGGGGGTGGAAGTCTGCAAGCTTTCTTTTCTTTGATGGTTATCGCTTTTGATCACGACGTTGGGGCCAATCGCTGTACCGCTTTTTTACTTCCTGTTTTTTAATAAAAAACAGTCCCCCCTATCAGTGCCGGGTAGCCAGTATCTAATGCCCCAAGTTTTGCCGATGGTCCATCCCAGGTCGTTTTCATTGGTGACAGTTTAAGAGATGTATTGGCAGTCACCTATTTTATTGAACCCCTTGCAGCAGCACACTGGCCCTCCCATCCCGTCTACTGTCCAAGGGTACAGCCTGTTGGCCCCCAACTGGTCTGAAGAAACGGGTCTGGTTTCGCTACCTTCCAGCCAGACGCGATGGTTTCACAGCCCCAGCGAGAACAGTAATACTGATAAGGGACGTTACAGTAAGATTTGCCGGGGTTAGAGCTGGGACACATATAGTACATTACAGTGTTCAAACAGGGGGGTGAGAGGATGAGGTCACAGAGATATACTTGGAAGCCGGGGGGCCCCGGGGTAACATCTTTCGTAGTATCTTCTGGTCCTCCCATCTCGCCAGTACCCATTCCCATGGCTGATGTTCATACAAGCCGCTAGACGGCGTTATGAACCCCAAGACTGAAATCACACAAAACATCGCAGCCCGCCCCCCCTGCAGGGGCTGTTTTGCCGTTGTCTGGACTCCGCCGGTGCAGAGCTCTCAGATGCGGACAGGCCACCTGCCGACTCGTCATCTTCTCTTGTCACCAGGGTATATGGGTTACGGGGGTGTCCGATGATCCGGTCCTGCAGACAAAAACTCACAGTTTTCATTAGTTTTATTCCGAAGGTCTGGCTTGATAGACTTAAGTGGACACCATTTGATTCTGTTATCTTTTGTGACCCCAGCATACCCTCGCCCTGTCAGAACTAATTTCCACCCTTGTTCCCACTCTCCTAGCTCATTTCTGATCATAACCGACGGGGCCTCTTCTAGCGCTCGAGTGGCCCAGTGCTTCTGGGCAGGGCTATTCACCTCGTCTCCCCTGGGGAACTGGTTTAGTGCTAACAGGGCTGTCGCTAAGAAGCGTGCCTGGTCCCCTGAGGGAATGGCGTTGGTAAAACCTTCTGGGTTTGCTAATACCTCTAATTTAGATTTCAGAGTTTGATTTGCTGTATCATATTGGTACTCTAGTGGGGTTGACTCCACTAGACCACAATGGTGCTTTTTGACAGTGGGGACATGCAGCTACTATATGTTTCGCGTCAGTGGCCGAAATCCCACATCTCTTTGCTAGCGCTTTAGCTCCAATGTGGAGGGACTCATGTAATTGGCGGGCATCTCTTAAGTCCACAACACTTTTGCAGCGGCATCTGCTTTGTTGTTGCTGATTTGGAAGAACCCTTTGATTGGGTTATGGCTGTTGACATGGATAACCGATATAGTGCCCTTTCGGGAAAAAACCGCTCTTCTAGCATCAGAGCTATTGTGGCTGTTGACACGCCGGGCCCCGACATGGCTAAGCAAAGCTTGGCCACGAACATTGAATCAGTTACTATGTTGAGATGTTCTGTCGGGAACA
>NC_051210.1:84693345-84785561 GCF_015220075.1 Falco rusticolus | reverse complement strand
TTCTCTACTTTTCTTTCTCCCAGCCTTCCACGTTCTCCTCTGAAGGACTTCAGGAAAAGCACAGTCCCGTTCTCACACACTACTAGCTTTGTGTGTGAGGCTCCTGCACACCAGCACCTCAGCACAACGTCACTGGTTGCACCAATGTTCCAGAGATGGCAGACTCACGCTTCATGCACAACCACGGCTGTAATAACTTGGAACCCTATTTAAGCCTCATTCCCTTCCAAATTGCCAATTGGGTGCTTTGAAAACGTATGGCGAAGCTGAATTAGTCACGTAACAACATACCTCTTTGGCTTACAAGCACACGGGCCCAGGGTCTCAGAGCATTTGCGAGTCTTGGGAAGAGCAAAGACGAAGGCAGAAACAGTTAGATGCCCTCACCTGAGTCTGCAGTCGAGCGACAATCTGCTTCCGAGCCTTCGTGACTGCTTCGGCTTGCCAGAGACCACGATCGAAAGGCCCTGGTCCTTGCGAGAGACAGCTCCAGGAGCCCCTGTCTTCTGCATGATGTCAAGGCAGATCTTGGCCTGCTCGCCTTCTCCAAACTGATTCATGCCCTTGTATTTCCTCTCTCCAGTGGCACATGGAACACCTGCTCAGCCACGGGACAGACAAAAGCAGGGCACAGCAAGGTGTCAGTGTGCTTTTGATTATCAGTGTCTCCCTCTCTTACTGCCACACAGGAGGACTTCACTGTGTCTAAGTTCCCAGATTTAGGCGACCCATCAGCCTTTCCAGTGGAGACACCAGCTGCAGTACAAGGGCACCAGCAGGCAGTGTGTCCCAAACTGAGTGCTTTCCTAAAGAACATGCTGTTGGGGAGGGGGGGGGGGGGGGGGGGGGGGGGAACACTTCAATGCATTAGCACTCACTCCTTGAATTCTGCAATCCTCCCTTCAGGCCTGTTCCAGCTATCTGTGGAACAGGAGCAGAGCTTCTTCTGGCAGTTTTTCAACACATCCCTCCCCGTCCGGAGCAGTCCTAGCATTCAGCTGCGGTCTTCCTTGTGCCTCAGGGCAAAGTACAGCAAAGAGGCAGTTACTCTGACACACTAAGGGATTTCATACTCCAGGGAAAGCTTCACTTCACCTACTTTTTGGAGGGATGAAAAGGAGGGACATAAGACACCCACTCCCACCAACCTGAGTGATGACAGAAGCCTTTATTGGCTGCACCTGTTCTGATTCTTTGGCCACCCAGAAGTTTACATCTCAATCCTTCCCAGCTTTGGAATCATCTCACACGTCGTAACCTATTACGCAGGCAAAAAAGAACCATTCGGCTACATAGGAATAGTCTGAGCCACACGAAGTGGTGTGGAGCCGAAGGGGACTGCGATTTAATGGTGATGGAGCCATTTGGACTGAGTCTTGAAGATCTCTTCGGTTTTTGTTCAAGGAAACTTAGTCTCGAGACAGTCCTATTGCTCGCTGGCAAAATGGTAGGAACCTGCTTTGTTGATGTTGACGACGCAGTATGTTGGAATATTAAGATTCCTTGAGAGATCAGAACCAAATGCGTTGTTTCTAATGTAAGGTGAATAGGCCTGTATCATTAAAGGAAAGACTCAAAATGGGTTTTGTTCTCTTAAGTACAAAGTGCCCCATCTAAAGTGATTACAAAGTCTTAAATGATTGTTAAAAAGCAGACTTGTGCTGTTTGCAAACCCTGTTGCACTGCTCAAAGACAAAAGACATTCACCCGAGAAAGTTTTTGGAAAGAAATGTCAAATAGGCATGGGGAAAGAGCTGGAGAGGTTTATGTATTGTCTATCGAATTATGTTCTCTTTCATGCCCTTACATTTTACAATAAAAGTTTCATGACCTCTTTCTCGTTAAGACAATGTTGCTAGTCTTTTTATAAGGAAAAAAAAGCGTCTGCCTAGTCTCTCGAGTGATTTTTTTTGTTTTTCTTTCTTTTTCTCTAGACTAGTTGAATCGAATATGTTCGCTCTAAGACCTTCATCCACCGAGATGTGAAGCCAGCAACTTCCTAACGGCCGTGGGCAGAGTTCCCTTATTGATTCCATTCCTATAAAACTGTGCAGTCTGTTAGATAGACGGCTGCAGTACCCAATTGTTTTCGCCAGGCGCAGCACCGCTCCATGCGGAGTAAGGGCAGGGCATGCGCAGAAACGGCTTGACGCCAAAGGGGCGGGGCTTCCGGCCTAGTCGCATGCATATGACGCAATCCCGCTTTGACGCATGAGCAGAAGCCTTTCTGGCAAACCAAGGGCAGCGCATGCGCAGAAACGGCTTGACCCCTAGGGCGGGGCTTCCGGCCTCGTGCGTATGGGCTACGCATCCGGCCCCGGAAGGTGGGTTCACTTCCGGCCCGCGCGGCGCGCGGCTCCTCCGAAAGGACCGGCTGCAGTACCCATTTAAATTTCGCTAGGTGGCAGCAGCGCTCCACCAACAGGGCCGGCTGCAGTACCCAATTATATTTCGCTAGGTGGCAGCAGCGCTCCACCAACCGGGCGGCTGCAGTACCCTTTATATTTCGCTAGATGGCAGCAGCGCTCCACCAACAGGCCGGCTGCAGTACCCAAATATTTCGCTAGATGGCAGCAGCGCTCCATCAACAGGGCCGGCTGCAATACCGAAATATATTTCGCTAGATGGCAGCAGCGCTCCACCAACGGGGCCGGCTGCAGTACCCATTTAATTTCGCTAGGTGGCAGCAGCGCTCCACCAAAAGGGCCGGCTGCAGTACCCATTATATTTCGCTAGATGGCAGCAGCGCTCCACCAACAGGGCCGGCTGCAGTACCCAATTATATTTCGCTAGATGGCAGCAGCGCTCCACCAACAGGGCCGGCTGCAATACCCAATATATTTCGCTAGATGGCAGCAGCGCTCCATCAACAGGGCCGGCTGCAGTACCCAAATATATTTCGCTAGATGGCAGCAGCGCTCCATCAACAGGGCAGCGCATGCGCAGAAACGGCTTGACGCCAAAGGGGCGGGGCTTCCGGCCTAGTCGCATGCATATGACGCAATCCCGCTTTGACGCATGAGCAGAAGCCTTTCTGGCAAACCAAGGGCAGCGCATGCGCAGAAACGGCTTGACCCCTAGGGCGGGGCTTCCGGCCTCGTGCGTATGGGCTACGCATCCGGCCCCGGAAGGTGGGTTCACTTCCGGCCCGCGCGGCGCGCGGCTCCTCCGAAAGGACCGGCTGCAGTACCCATTTAAATTTCGCTAGGTGGCAGCAGCGCTCCACCAACAGGGCCGGCTGCAGTACCCAATTATATTTCGCTAGGTGGCAGCAGCGCACCACCAACCGGGCGGCTGCAGTACCCTTTATATTTCGCTAGATGGCAGCAGCGCTCCACCAACAGGGCCGGCTGCAGTACCCAATATATTTCGCTAGATGGCAGCAGCTCTCCACCAACAGGGCCGGCTGCAGTACCCAAATATATTTCGCTAGATGGCAGCAGCGCTCCATCAACAGGGCCGGCTGCAGTACCCAAAATATTTCGCTAGATGGCAGCAGCGCTCCACCAACGGGGCCGGATGCAGTTCCCATTTAAATTTCGCTAGGCGGCAGCAGCGCTCCACCAACCGGGCGGCTGCAGTACCCAATTAAATTTCATTAGATGGCAGCAGCGCTCCATCAACCGGGCGGCTGCAGTACCCAACTATATTTCGCTAGGTGGCAGCAGCGCTCCACCAACAGGGCCGGATGCAGTACCCAAAAATATTTCGCTAGATGGCAGCAGCGCTCCATCAACAGGGCAGCGCATGCGCAGAAACGGCTTGACGCCAAAGGGGCGGGGCTTCCGGCCTAGTCGCATGCATATGACGCAATCCCGCTTTGACGCATGAGCAAAGCCTTTCTGGCAAACCAAGGGCAGCGCATGCGCAGAAGCGGCTTTGACCCCTAGGGCGGGGCTTCCGGCCTCGTGCGTAGGGGCTACGCATCCGGCCCGGGAAAGGAGGGTTCACTTCCGGCCCGCGCGGCGCGCGGCTCCTCCGAAAGGACCGGCTGCAGTACCCATTTAAATTTCGCTAGGTGGCAGCAGCGCTCCACCAACAGGGCCGGCTGCAGTACCCATTTAAATTTCGCTAGGTGGCAGCAGCGCTCCACCAACGGGGCGGCTGCAGTACCCTTTATATTTCGCTAGATGGCAGCAGCGCTCCATCAACCGGGCGGCTGCAGTACCCAAATATATTTCGCTAGATGGCAGCAGCGCTCCACCAACAGGGCCGGCTGCAGTACCCAAATATATTTCGCTAGGTGGCAGCAGCGCTCCACCAACCGGGCGGCTGCAGTACCCAAAATATTCGCTAGGTGGCAGCAGCGCTCCACCAACCGGGCGGCTGCAGTATCCAAATATATTTCGCTAGATGGCAGCAGCGCTCCATCAACAGGGCAGCGCATGCGCAGACGCGGCTTGACGCCGAAGGGGCGGGGCTTCCGGCCCCCTGCGTCTGGGCCGATGACGCAATCCCGCTTTGGCGCATGCGCAGAAGCCTTTCTGGCCGACCGAGGGCGGCGCATGCGCAGAAGCGGCTTTGACCCTAGGGCGGGGCTCTTCCGGCCTCGTGCGTAGGGGCAGATGGCGCATCCGGCCCGGGAAAGGCGGGTTCAACTCCGGACCGCGCGGCGCGCTGGAGCGGCCGTGTGAGGTGCGGAGCCTTCGCCGGGAGCCCGGAGACTTTAGGGCCGGGACGTGCGGCGGCGCGCTCGGGCTCGAGGGTGGGCGGGGGCCGGGCGGGCAGCGGCCGAGTCGGGGGGATGTGGCGGCCCGGCGCTCGCGGCCGCGGCAGGGAGCGCCTGGTGCGGCGGCGGGCTGAGGCAGGCGGGCGGCCCGGCCCGGGACCGGCGGGGCTGCCGCCGGTTCTCGTCTCCCCGGCAGGGACGGTGGTCAGCGGGCTCCTCACGGGGCTGCCTTTTTTTGGTTGTTTGTTTTTTTTTTTTCTCTCGGAGCCGCGCCGCTACCTCGGCGAGGAGCGGCGGCGCAGGGCGGCCCCGGTGCTCGCTCGTGGCGGCGGCGCCCGGGAGAGGGGTCGGCCCGCGCCGCCCCGCCGCCCACCCGCCGCCGCCTGCGGGCTGCCCGGGCAGCCGCCGCAGCCCTGCGCGGGGCTTTGTCTTTCCCCCAGCCGCTGGCCTGAGCCGTGGCAGCCGGCTGGGGCTGCCGGCCCCCGCGGGCCGCAGAGAGGCTGCCTCGGGGCCTGCGGTAACGCTGTCGCGGGGGGGGGGGGTGTGGCTCAGGAGCCTCTTCCCGCCCCTGCGAGCGGGCCAGAGCAAGAAAAGGCAGCCGGCAGCGGAATCCCCAGCCGTCGCCCCCGACTGCTGCTTTCTCCGCAAGCCTTTTAACTGCCGGGGAGGGCTGGGAGGCAGCGGCAGCTCAGGTGTCTGGCTGGCTTGTGTCGTGACAGTCAGCTCCGGGGCCGGAGCAGCCGAGGGGAAGAGGCCTTTTGGTTTGCTTCCCCGAAACGGGGGTCTTTTGTTTTTCCTTTGTCCCTAGGTTCGTCCGGAATCGTACGTTGACAAGTCAAGGGGAGCTGAACTGAAGGTCAGTCGAGATGTTTTTGCCTTAAGCGCGTCTACCTTTCAGGGTAACGCTTTCTTGGAAGTTGGAAACTGTCCTTTTTGAACACCAAACCAAACCCCGTACCTGGGAGGGCCATTTAGGTGCTGCACTGTGTTTTATTCCCTGTCGGTCACTTGACACTAGCTGTACGTGCTCTCCAGGTTTGGCATGTTCTTACCCTGCTGGCTGAAAGATTCTGTCTTTTCACTTCCTCAGCTTGCCACAGGCCATAACAAACGTGTGTTCATAGACCGCTTTCCTTGCTCGCTGCTTTCAGATTTGAGCATCGATGCCATGGACGGAGCAGGAGAGCCTCAGCAGGACGTAGAGCACAAGCCGTTTAAACAACGCTTGGATAAAGCTGCCAATCGTGTGACTCCAGAAGCAGAGAGACACGGTAAGATGCTATTCTGCCATTCTTGGATGGATGCTCTCATAGTCTTTCCATTACCGTATGCCTGCTATGAGATTCATGGGAACAAGGGACGGCTGAATTCACAGCGTTTTAAACACCACAAACTATTGAAAAGTTTATAGGACGCAAGTCTATTACACTGGCAGATCAGACAAACTTCTGGGTGTGTGTATATACATTATACTCGGTACTTTTGCGAGGCAAGTCTTTGCCTGGTCCCTCTGAAATTGGGACAAGGACTCATATGATGCGTTTCCAGGAGCAAAGCTGCTGAGTGAATAGGCTTTTCCTACTAGAAATCAAGCAGCTGCTCTGGCAAAACTTGACTTTGGTTGCATTTTTAAATCCTAGGAGGCTGAGAAACGGGACGAGCTGGTTAGAGGAAAGAGCCTCTCTCCAGGGAAGGCTCCGCTGACTTGACCCTTAAGCCTAAACTTGTGTCTTACTATGTTTGCTTTGTGTGTGTTAATGCATACCTGATTAATAGATTTCAGTTGATTTATCAGTTACAAGTTGGAGTAAGTGGTCCTTGGCTACATAAACCTCTCCTCTGTATTTTTTGACGTGTTATGGCTTACTGTTCTAGTTCAATACAAACCGGGAACAATTCTGGTAGTGTTGCAGTCTAACGGTAATACTGCAAGACTTGGTCTTTCTAAAACGTGAGGTCCTTGTTATCTGTTCTGGGAGATGGTTTTTGTATTGGCATGAACTAAACTTGCTATTTGTTGTAACTCAGATTTAGTTTTCTGTTCTTAAAGCTGAAAGGCTAAACTAAGCCAAGAACTGAACAGTGGGTAGGTACGAGACCTCCTGGTGTCACAGAAGTGAGGTGATAGCGTTCTTACTGTTGTGTCATTAGCAGCCTTTCTGTATTCAGAGGCTGTGGCGTGACAATGTAATGTCTGGGGTCAAACCCTGCTTTTTGTACCCAATTCTCTGTTTCCACATATGGGCCTCCTGCCTTACTTGTGTTGCCAGTCTCCACTGGGATTACTAGGTCTGAACCGGTTGCTCTCGCTCATTATATTATCGAGGAGAGGAAGAGAAACTTGCAGGGAGCAAAGTGTCTCATCCAGGAGAGGCATTTTGAAAGCGATCAAATTGCATTGCATGCAACGAGCAATTTCTTCTGCTGTCTGGAAAAAGGATATGGCGAGTTTGATTTCCACCACATGTGGCAAGTTAGATTGGAAGTGTCCACCCACCTTTGTGAAACTCTATCAGTTTCTGTTAGTAACACTTGATGTTCAGTCAGTTATTTAAATGGCAACCATAGCAGTATTGTCTGGTAAAGGAAAAATCCACACAGACGTGGTTACCGCTGGGCTTGCTTTAGTCATGACTCAGAGCTGGGCCACCACCCCAGTGGGTGACAGAGAACCAAGGGATACAGCGTAGGTTATATACGCTTATCAGATCATTAGTCAATGTCTGAAGTTTTTAGGAGTTTCTTTTGGTCCTGTGAGTTCTGTGAATCCATCACCTGACTATGTCCCAGTTGATTCACCTGCTTGGTTCCAGTCTCTGCCTCGGTTCCAAGCTCCTCCTTGGATCGTGATCTTCTTTCTGCCTGCTTTAACTCACACGCTCCTTCAAGCGCGCTTAGTCTTTGAAAGAGCAGTTCCTATTCACATGCACCAATTTTTCCAAAACCGCCTGTGTTTCTGAAAGCACCTGTGTCCACAGATTGATCATCTGTTGCTTCTCTTTCTCCCACTGATTAACTGGACTGGGTTTTAAACCAGCCTTGGATTAGGGCTATGCTAGGGACGGGGCCTGGTTCTGCCACTTAGCTGCTTCGGCACTTTAAATTTCTTAGTTAAAAATACATTTTATTTAACATTAACCTTAAATTTAGTAAAGCATACCTAAATATTATGGAGTAGTATGTGGAGGCTTTTCCTGATCGTAGTTACATTCAAATAGTTAATAGCTTAATGATTTCTATGGTAGGTTGCATTCTGTGCTGGGATGTCATCTCATTAATTTCCACTGGGTGGCGATAGAGGATTGAATTTTTTTTATTTTTATTTTTATTTTTATTTACTGTTTCGTTTCCTTTTAACATGGACCGAGTTTTCCAGCATCATGTGTCATATCTGCATGCAAGTCGAGGACCATGTTAACAGCACGAAACTTTGCATGTGGGGTTTTATGTACTGCAGTTTCTTTATAGTATCTAAGCTGTGTGCAGTACCTCTGGGTGCTCTCTGAGACAACTCGACAGGCAGCTACCGATTACATTCAGAAAGCTGTTACTAGTTGCTGTATCTTGAAAGACTCCGTGTGTTGTACAGGTGTTCTTCAAATGGCAGGAATCATGGCTTTGACAAAGCGTAGGAATTATTAAGCTGCATTCTTCCTGACGCTAACCTTTAGTGTAATTACAGGATCAAAACCCGTACTGGTTGAATTCTTAATTGTACTCTCAACTTGTTTGAATGCTGTAAGCTGTAGAAAGTAAGTCTCATACAGTGGTTTAAGAATGGGTATATTTTTCTAAAATTTTTTATTTGTTTGATCATAACTACCATAAAGTGAGGTTAACGATTGATTTTCATGCATATTTCATACTTCCTAATTAAAATCTCTTTTTTTCTGTGGCTAATACAGATGTCTTAAATACTCACTTCTGTCCACCTGTTATACCTCCCAATCTCAACAAAGAGGGTCCCGATAACATTTTGTCCCCTCAGCAGTGTCTGACTTATCACCTGCCCCGGCCTTAGTTATCCAAGAAGCCACCTTTTCGAGGCTCGTAAGAGGGTAGTGCGGCGGTGCCTAGACAGTGATCATTAGAGGGCTTTTGTAATCCAGCAGACTTGGTCCTGTCCTTCAGGATTTGTGAGTGAAACAGCCTGGTTTTAAGGGGCCTCTTCCAATAAGAACCCATGTTTCTGGAAATTTTAGACATGCAGTTCCTTGGCTCACTTATTCCAAACTCCAAAGTTTACAGACCTTTCGCATTTGTTTTGGGTTTTGGGAAAACAAAGGTCCTATTTGAGTTTTCTGGAGGCATGTCTTGCCCTTTGGCAGGTTTCAGCTGTCACCAGCTCTCATCTCCTCTGTTAAGAGTCCCTCTGCAGCCTTCTGCATTTAAGAACATAAAACTCTGAGTTTGTGCCCCAGCTGTACTGTGGCTGCGCATTCGACACACAGGTGGCACAGACACTTGCAGAATTGTAAAATCATGACAAAGATAGAAATTCCTTGGAGATTTCTAGTAAGCCAGTGGTTAATGTGTGTGCATTGTCAGCATCGTTGTACTGGAGAGCTGAGTGTCAGTTTTCCACTTGGGAGATTCCCAATGTGATTTAGTTTCACAGCAATATATAACTGTTCCCTACATATCTTGGGACAGGATTATGTGCTATGCGCTGCTGTCTGCTATTTAAAATGTTATTTGTGTAACAGGTCCTGTATCGGTCGCAATTTGCTGTTTGGGTCTGCTTTAGACAAAGTTTAGACAAAGTTTAAACAAAGCCTTTGTGCAAGTAACATCTGATTGGCACTCTGGCAAGGCTTACAGGTGGCTGGTTCTTTCTATGGAGGATGTTCTTCAGATGGCAAACGCTACTCTGCTTGTTGATCTTATTTTGCAGCTCAACACGCCCTGTGCATTCTTTCAGGTGAGCTTCGGGTGCAGGATGCACAGATTCTGATACAAAATCATTTCCTTCATGTGTAGAACAGTTTCTGTACGTAGAGCAGAAGTACAAGGTAGTGTTTCTAGACGTGCCTCATCACTTTGAATCCCCTTTTGTCTTAGAACTGGGGAAAGAAGAAGAAAAGGTGTTTGATCCAAATGCTTTGGATGCTGATCGCTGTGAAAGCTGTTATGGGGCAGAGTCAGAGGACATTCAGTACTTTACATCTTCTTAGTCCTTGAATCAATACAGTTAATGTGGCATACGTGTTGGAGGTTTTTTTCCAAAATGTCTGTGAAGGTCCGTACAGTGAAATCCTCCTGGGCACCTGTTCAGAGAATGGTGAGAGCTGTTGTGTTTTAGTACGCCTGTGCTGCACTCACGATTGTTAAGAGCGTGCACAGTTAGGTTGTCTGTTTTGTCTGCGTGCCTGTTTAAGGGCAGTAGCACAAAGATTGTATCTTAGCAAACAGAACCTTTTCTGGGATTACTTGGTGTCCAGAGGGGAGCTGTGTAAATTATTTCACTGTTCTGTGAGCTGTCTCGGAATAAAACCCAGTTATGGCTTTGCCTTCTCGCTTCTGCTGCAGGCTTTGCATCCTTATGGGAGCAAAGACCAGACAGCTATCACTCAGACAAATGATGGGTGTCATTCGATGTTTCTCATTCCTTCTACCTGCAAATTTGTGTAAGAATGGATTCGTGATAGTCCACAGGTTCTGGACTATCCTTTACTATTATTGTCTCTGTAGTAATTTAGTTTGTCACATCTGTCGAGTTGCATCCTTCCCCAGAGATGTTTCCATCTTGAGGGATTCATGATTCCAGCCTTCAACTTTTTGTTTTGTCCAGCACAACATGGAACAGAGACAGAAAATTGTTTTTTTTTGTGAGCGCAATAGAGACTCTGGTGAGTCCAGAGGTAGAAGAGCAAGGAAGAAAGTTTGCCATTAACCTTGCCTCCGATGTTGGCAGTCTTTCCCTAAAAACAGAGGAAGGGAGGAATAGAAACAGGTAGATGCTTTGTTCGCATGGGGAAGTTCCAAGCTGCGCAGAACTGTGGGAGACTTCCCACAGAAACAAATGTCATTTCTGCAGCAAATTTATTTGCCAAGAATGGACTTGGCTGTCTGAATGGACAACTAAAGCCCTCTTCAGAATTAAGCACTGCATTAAAACAGCTTGCATCCTTGTGCCAAAATCTCAAAAAGTACGTCAGGAAGCTCAAGCTCCTTCAGGAGCATTAGACCACCTTTCAGTGTCCAGTTCCTGAAGTTTGCTGCTTTGAAATAAAATCCACGGGGGATTTGAGTCCTGAGCTGGAGTGTCTCTTTATCGCTGTAAAGATGATAAGATGATGTTTGTGCTCTTGCAGGTGACCATGTCAGAGAAGCATACAGGTGACGAGACTGGGCCTTCAAGAACCCGGATAGCATAGAGCAGTGCAGGAGGGAAGGATTTAGCCAGAAAATGGAAGAGCAGAAGAATGAGGGCTGCCGAGTGTACGGTTTCCTGGAGGTCAACAAGGTGAGAGATGGGTTTTGCCGTGAGCCTGTTGCATGATGTTGATGAGCGTCAGAAGGCACAGTCAGGGCATTCTGCTCTTTTTTCCAACTTTAAGTGTTCACAGGACTGTAATAACCCCTGGGCTCCGCAAGGTACTTGTGCCTGTAGAGGGGTTCAGCAGGAGGGTCAGGAAAAGGGTGGGAAGGGACTAATTCTCTGTTTCATGAAGTGGGTTGGCTGGAGAAGCTTAGCTTTTTCTACCATCTAGCTAGTGAGTCTTTTTACCGAGGTTTCTGGAGGGGGAGAGGCAGCTTCTTTGAGGTGAGGTTGTCCCACCTGCCCTTCTAGTCTCAAAAGAGAGACCACCAGTGGGTGCTGGAGATAACAGTAAGCAACAACTTGTCAGCAGAGGTGCTGGAGGGAGTGAAATGTTCCCTTCTTTAGAAAACCAGTGGAAGCAAGACTATTGGAGTTGTCAAGGTTGAAGATGCTTAAAGAGATTTTTTTGCAACTGGTGTATGAAAACGTAGTACAAGATACACCAGATGACTATGTAACTACGCTGTCATTTGGCAGGTTAATGAGCTCAAAACACTTGGATGTGCCGGTTACGTACCCAAGCACATTCTAGCAGTCAGGCCCAGGGTAATTTTTTTTACTACTTTATTTCAAAATCTGGAGGGTTTTTTACATCTTTGTGTACTATTCCTGGAGACAACATTCTTTATTTCTGAAAAACAAACCCAAAACCAAACACACCCCACCATTTCGCTCATGAAGCCAGACATCGTGTTTTGAGCATCATCATGGGTGCTGAACCATTATAGGACCCTTTGCCACAAAGTGTGGTGAGCAGGAAAGATTCGAAGGGGAGTGCTGTGGGTAGCAAGGGTCCAAGGGTGGGTGTCACTAGGGAAATTTCTGGGGGCCTTGTTAGGCACTTGGACTTTTGCACATCTCCATTCTCATCGCATCCACAGTTAACATATGCGATAGGTTTGCACAGACATTCAAAGGTGTAATGTAGCATGTGAGCTTGATGCATTGAAATCTTCCAGGGGAGGGTGTGTATGATTGCTAGCGAGTGTCATGGAGGGCTGGCATCTAATATCCATATCCTTTTCATGTTCAAGGTTAAAATTTTAATAACCTTTGTCTTTTGGGGGATTTTGGAGTGCGGGGGTTTTTTTGGTGGTAGGTGGGTTTAGTGCTTTATTTTTGAACACAGCTTGTTTTCATGGATGCATACATAGGACCACTCTTGTTTATTGTATTAAGGGTTTTCTTACCCTGCCTGCTCACCCTCCCAGTTACTTTCTCCACTCCGTTTCTGTGATACCTTGTGATACCTTTTGATATTTCCTACAGGAGCAGTTAGTTCTCTCCCAGTAGACTTTATTCCTTCTTCTTCCCATTTTTATGTCCGCTAAAATACTCTGCATAAAACAGTTACTGTCAACATCGGTATGTGATTATGGCTTTCCACATGACTGCCTGTGAGGAAGAGGGGAAATTCATATCTCTTTTAGGACAATATTTGCTGGTATTGTCACCCATGACAATGAGTTGCTTATTGTCTCTCTTATTCAAACAAAAATTTGAAAATCCAACCGCCAGTATGACTGCTTTGTTTATATAGATTCAGGCCTTTTAATGAAAGATTACTGTCTCCTGCAGGTAGCTGAAAATTCCCACTTTGCACCGGCAAAAAGTTTCCAACAGTCTCATGTACATGGTAAAATATTTTCTTTTCCTGCTTATTGTGACCTTTAGCTTCCAAGTGTTTCTGACCATTTCCTTTGAACATCTTTGCATTGCTATCTGTGGTAACAGCAGCACTGCTTCAGGGGGGAGGACATTGGTAAAATCTTGTTAGAGAGGTTTGGAACTATCGGGAACGAATAGAAAAGTGTTTTCTGAAGGTGCTGCCACATGGGTGTGGGAGAACATGGAGGAGAATGTGTCTGGGCAGTCTCTCGGCCTCACTTGTTCTACAAAACTTTGCTGCCCTGCTGTAAAACAATCTCAGGTACGGTGTTCGGTCCAGGATCTGAATATCAGTATCTCTGGAAGGGATATTTTGGAGAAAAGCTCTTGAGAATTTCAAGGCAATTCAGAACTCTCAGAGTAAAATTTCAGTTGTGAAGGACTTTGACTTCTTCAAGTATATATAAACACACAGCGGCCAGAATGACACTGGCAGTTTACAGAATCACGGAATGGTTTGTGTCAGAAGGGACCTTTAAAGGCCCCCTAGTCCAGCCCCACTGCAGGAAGCAGGGGCATCTTCAAGTAGATCAGGCTGCTTACAGCCCTGTCCAACCTGACCTTGAATGTTCCCTGGCACGAGGCATCTGCCACGTCTCTGGGCAACTTCTACCAGTGTTTCACCACCCTCATCACAAAAAATTTCTTCTGTCTAGTCTGAATCTACCCTCTTTCAGTTTAAAACCACTAAGCCTTGTCCTATTGCTGCAGGCCCCACTAAAACGTTTGTCCCCATCTTTCTTATAAGCCCCCTTTAAGTACTGAAAGACCACAATAAGGTCTCCCCAGAGCCTCTTCTCCGGCCTGCACAACCCCAATTCTCTCAGCCTGTCTTAGGAAAGATGTTCCAGCCCTCTCATCATTTTTGTGGCTCTCCTCTGGACCTGCTTTGCCAAGGACTCCAGAGCCAGATGCAGTACTCCAGGTGGGTCTCACGAGATCAGAGGGACAGAATCGCTTCCCTCGACATGCTGGTCATGCTTCTGTGGATGCAGCCCAGGATATGGTCAGCTTTCTGCTCTACGAGCACAGGTTGCTGGCTCGTGTCCATTTTTTGACCCACCGGTACCCCCAAGTCCCTTTCTGCAGGCCCGCTGTTACTCCCTTCATGGCGGATGCGCAGTAGCATTACGGGCAACCTAAGGGCAGCGCATGCACAGAACTGGCCTGATGCCTTCGCGTAGGGGGCTCGAGCCCCGCATGTGCAGAAGCAGCCCGGCGCAGAGGCATGCAGCTTTGAGGCCTGCAAGGGCAGACCCGTGTCATTGCCAAGCGAGAGGGAATTGAAACCGTAGAGGGGCGCAGCCGCTCCACACCCCCGCGGTCTCCAGGTTGGGGGGCTTCTCGCTAGGGGTGGGGCTGTTGCAGCAGCGAGCACCTTCAGGCTGCGTTTGTCCCGGGGCTGCAGCACCGACACTTGGCCTCCAGGTGGCAGCAGCGCTCCACCAACCGTGTGCTGAGCACCGGCCGGGATCTCGGCCTAGTTCGCACCAGCCGGCCACGGGAACTGCTTGCTGCGGCTGCAGGGTTCAGGTTCACTTCGTTCTGCCCTTTGCCCACTCGCAGCCCAGCCACTATTACCCGTTGCCTCCGTACCAAAAAGCACCCGCGTGGCTCGAGCGGCTAAATAATTTGCATCTGACAGCTTTAACAGTCGGGTGGTTCTTTTTGTCCCTGCCCCCACCCCATTTACCGAGGAAGAGCCAGCAGCATGGGGAACTCAGGGCACAAGGTGCAGGGGAGGGCGGTGGATGGTGTGGTCCTACAGATAAGCCCCAGCAATTGCTGTTGTTAAAGGAGAAATTTACACAGATGTGGGTACCACTGGCCTTGCTTTAGTCACAACTCAGAGCTGGGCCACCACCACAGTGAATGGCAGAGAACCAAGCGATACTGCACAGCTTATATATGCTTATCAGATCATTAGTCAATGTCTGAAGTTTTTAGGAGTTTCCTTTGGTCCTGTCAGTTCTGCAAATCCATCACCTGACTCTGTCCCAGGTGATTCATGGGTCCCTGGTCTCTGAGTAATTCTAGAGCTAAAGTGGTGACAGACATCAACTCTAGGTCAGATGATACATGCCCACACTCACCACTGACCCAGGGTGGCAACCTGCTCCCATCCACTACCTCCTGACCCAAGGAAGCCCCTTAGGGAATTACAGCAGCAGTTTGCCAATGGAAAAACCAGAATGGCATGACACAGTGACTCAAAGATCTCAAATGGACCCCTTCTGCCTATAGAAACTGGTGCTAAAAACACAACAGATGAACAAGAGAACATTAACTGCCTTGACTGATGCTAGAGCAAACTTCACTGGGCACTTAAGGAGAAGGGCAAAACCAGAACAGCAGTAAAACCCTGCATGCCCAGGACTGTAATAAAAGAAAAAACCCTGGCTGGAGATTGTTACAAGCCCAAGTAATACACATCCTCTTCAGTTGCGATTTGAGTTAAGATGTAAAACAAATCTCACAATACACCCATATTGATTAGTTGCAAGGGCTCACCTCTCACCATGTCTGTTATGGGGTGCAGTTTCTCCCACTTGTCTCAGCTACATTGGGCGCCGGTTGTTGTAGTCAGAGCCCAACTCAGTCAGCCTCACACAGGGCACCCACTGTTGCAGCACAAGCAAGCTATCAGGCTGCAACAAGGCTTTTATGGTCAGACAGATTCTACTGTCCATGCTGTTTGTCCTTCCTCCAGAGCTCACACCACTCCACCCCCAACCAACCCCCTCTCCCACACTCCTCAGGGCTATTTAACTACTTAGCAGGAACGAGCTACAGCTACACATTGTCCGTGTCAATCAACCCACTGCCTTGGTGGCAAGGCCACAGCTGCATATTATCAATGCTCATCAACCCTCTGCCTTCACTCCTCTACACTCTTGTCCAAGAAATTCCAGGGAAGACAGTGACAAAAACCTGTGTTGGAACTGCCTGGTCAATGCCTCCAAGTAACAGCATCCATGACGTCCAGACAGACAGTGAAGGGATAGATGGATTCAAGAATTAAATTAGGGAATGAGGTAAGTAAAAGGCACGGAGAAAGGGAGACCTCTTGAGTTCTGGAGAATATATTTTGATATACCCGATTTCTGGTTTTGTGGCTCAGGAAGAACATAGCCCAAGTTTTGGTGCAGCAGTTATATGGCCACAAAGGGAAGGTGAGAGCCAGCAACAGAACTCCTTCCTGGCACCTTCTGTGTGGGAGCAGTGGCCAGACATTTTCAGTTTGGGAGCAGGGCTCCGTGAGAGTGACAAAGCGAGGGGACTGTTTTGTGGACAAGAAGGAAAACCATGACAACACCATACAGGAGGCAATTCCATTTTAATAGTCTCCAAAGTGTCATGGTTTGAAAGGAAGAACAATAGGGTAAGAGCACGAATATGCAGCCAATACCAACAGAAGCAGCGCTGGTAAGCTTCTCAATATTGCTTTTTGGTATTTCATGGCGAAAAACATTGAGCCTAATATTTGTCATCTGTAAGTTCTTGGGGGCTTTGGGGAGAAGGAAACCAACACTCTTACTAGGTTGTCTGAGAATCAGTTTTCAGTTACTCAGTGTCTTCTGGTCTCACAGGATGAGGCAGAGGTATAATTGATTTCTTCTCTATATCTCTGGAAAGAGCTTTCCTCATATCTATGGCAAAAGAAAATAATGCTATTATAGAAGACAGTCATTGCACAAAGCCATATTAAGTGACTTCTCTGTTACATTAAGATCATTTTTTGAGAGGATTTCCTAGATTCCTGGAATATCTTGAGTTGCAAGTGACCCATAAGGATCACCAAGTCCAACTCCATGCTTCTCGCAGGACTACCTAAAACTAAACCATATGACTAAAAGCATCATCCAGATGCTTCCTGAGCTCTTGACAGGTTTGGTGCCCTGACGGAACGCCCTGTCAGTGGATAAGATTTTCCTAACATCCAACCTGAACTTCACCTCACACAGATTCATTCTGTTTCCTGCAATTAAGTTTCATAACTGATGTACTTTTCAGTAGGAAAAGCTATCTAAAGCAGTATACAGAATCCCATTCATCAATGGCTATCTGAACTTGTTTCATATTTAAAAAAAATACAAACAGGCCCAGGAACCCTCAACACAAGAACCTTTCCATTCAACTTAAGGCACAACAACCACTTACTGTAAGCATCTTCATCTGGCTCTCCACTGCTAGCAGAGTAACGCTCCAATACTGTCTGGTACACACTGTAGCCAAGCTGCTTATACATATTTACTGCAACCTGATTTGATACTCTCTCAAAGAAATTGATGAAAAATCCACCCTTTCTTTGGAAACATAAAACCAAACAAAAAACACAGTAAGAAACAGCAAGTGAATGTATTGCTAAATAACCAATAACTTGTAATCAGACCAAGAGCAGGTCTGATGATGTTATATGCTAATTAAACACCTTTCACACTGCAGTAACAGATGCACTTCTTTCCCAAGGGAGAAATCCACTATAAACTCAGATTTTATTCAATTTTTGTCACATAACCATCCTTTTATACTAGCCCGTGGGTTCAGACTTCTGAAGAGAAATTCAAACAGGCCAAGCTAAGCTCTCATACAGGTCTCATATACGTAAAAAACTTTTTTTATTTAAAAAAAAAATTAACAATCCACGTTTTTGATTGCATTGGCTTAGGGACTGCCTCCTTCAACGTGTGTGGTGGGGGCAGTGGCAGAATGGGTCACAAAGTTTAGTTGCCTAACACAAGGCAGCCCTTCTCACAAGGCAGATTCTTCAAAATGTACTATTTTCCAGTTTTACTAATTAGAATGGCGTTGCCCTACGACCATGAGTTCAGGACATTTCCCTGTGTGTTCATTTGACGCTCAATTAAATTTTCAGCAGGTACAAGCAGCCAAGCATGACATAGAAAGTAAGCTAAGGTACTGTCTGCCATACAGAATTGGTCCCAAGGCTGCTTGCAGGAACTGCAAAAAGGCCCACGATTACTGAACAAGCATGCTGGAGGCCCTATGGGAAAGTGTTGACATTCCATGAAACTCTTTTGCTGTCAAGACAAGGACCTTTTTTTATACAGTATCTCTATTGGAATTCAGGCTACGCCCTACTCATTCTGGCAAGTTAGCTTTCATAGAAAGCCTGAGATCTTACACCACCACACGACATTTTTAGTCTTGTTCTCTAATTACAGGGAATCCTCAGTGAATCAGAACACTACTTAAAGCAAAATTCTGGGTCTCTTTCATGCAAGTCAAATACCTAAGCCATGTCAGTTGAAACGTTACTTTTAGAAGATTAAAGATAAGCATGGTACTCAGTTTTCTGAAATTTCTCCCAGTAGTTCCATCAATTTAGCAGCCAAACCCAGCTGCTGAAATTTGGTGCAACAGAGAGAGCAGTAACACGTCCATGCCACTCTTCCCCAGCCACAGAGCCTTCCGCTTTACCCATTACTGAGAACATACAGAGCATCAGAGCACTAAGGAGCACCTTGGCAATAATGCACCACACGCAGCCACATGACTTTACAAAAAACCAAGCAGTCTACAAACAAACATTGCAATGATCATGGTAAAGGCTTAAGCAGCGATTCTACACTATTACTCAGTGATTCAGCAGCCACTAAGTTTCATTTTGATGCAGTATTACAGTTTTTTCTTCGTTAGTGTAAATAAATAAATGGATTTCCACAAATTCATTGTTTGAGGCGTGACTTCCAAATGCAAGTTTGAAGCAATTCTCGTGAGTCTTTTAACTGGGTGGAATTCACGACTGAAGGAATGGAGGGCTAGAAGCCCAAAACTCACCATCACAGCAATTACTGAAGACTTTTCGTGACTATGGGGGAATAGAGGTTGGGAAGCTTTGCCAATATGGCAAGAGAAAGCAAAGGCCCTGGAAACACTGGATGTTTAAGGGAAAATAAAAATAAAAGCAGGGATGAGTGTGTGTTCTTCATAGTTCCTCTCCTTTCTACACAGAGCCAAGCTACTGTTAGCTCATTAATGAATACACAGACTTCCGCAGTGCACTCTTATAAACATCAGGCACTGCTAAATAAGCAACTGATGCAGTGGGTACAGAGAAACCTTCCGTACAGCAAACGCTTTAAGCTTTACAGTTAAACACATAATTTCCTGGTGCCCACAAAGACTCATTTTGTGCCCACCTTCCCAAACCCCCCAAAAGAGGGGGAAAAAAACCAATTGGAAGGAACAATTATATATATGCAAAAACATGGCGATTCTCTGTAATTAACAAAATTAGGAAAGCATGCAATCATCCAAATAATGGTAAGTTAACTGATACACTGCATCAGACAGTCTTGTCAAACTCATGCTGGTGAAACTGAGCTCATATCAGCCAGTTTACTGAAATACTTGTCTTAGCATAAATATACTTGAATCAAAATGACATTCGGCTATAGGGTGAGAGCAAGAAAATACATTTTTGCACGCTACAGCAAGAGACCTGCAAAGGGCCACCATATAATATGCTTCAAAAGAGTGTGGTACAAGAAATTCAGCCTCATGGGCTGTTGGCTCAAACACACTGGTGGAACACGCTGTATAACTGGCCATATGCACGGTTTACATGGGGGTTTTTATGCAATGTGCATGTTTAACTAGGTATTTGTGGTTTAAGACTTGGTTTAGCTCATAAGGCAGGCAGCCAACAAAAATGTTTTCAAAGATGTTACAAAGAAGCTGAACCTAAAAATACGATTCGGTCTGTCCTCACTCTGCACGACTTAAATACAAAGGACAGTGGGAAAGCTCTGTTATTTACTGTTTCCTTTATACCATCATAACCACACTCTGTTATGAAGTGCAAAGACTTCAAAACAGAGGCAGATTTGCCAGACATATTGTCAGCACTGCTTCACACCACTTGCGGACCCAAGGAAATCATTACAAATCATACTACTCAAACAGAGATTTCCAACAAACCAATCATCCCCTGTGGTTTTTTTTCTCTTCAGCCCTAAGTTCTACCTGAAAATCACCAACTGAAGGTATTGTTCTGTTAGTTGTCCTCCTCTTGTGCCGCTGCCGGAGAGTATCCCTAGCTTCTGAACTCAGCAGTTGGGCAGCCTGGTCTTCCTGGAAGTTCTTGATCAGAAAGAGTGCTCCATAAGCGCTTGCCAAGTAATAGCCTCCTGTGAAGGACAGCAGGGGAAGAACTTCTCAGAGTGGTCACAAACACCATGTCAGTTCCAACTGGTCACAGTCAAAAAGGACAAAGAATTATTTCTTTATTATTATTTTTTTTAATAAATATACACACGTGAAAGTGCCTGCATTCTATGGCCAAAATATTTATATATAAAGAAAAACAGCTTACTGGCCTGCAAAATACTGGACGGTGTGTTCTCAGCTGCTAAGAGACATGCAGTGGTTGCATGGGCTCCATATTATCAAAGTGGTGCAATAATACCTAACTCTGGGCCCGTTAGTGGCCGGTTATTTAAATGACCAGTGTCGCTCCTTTACTCCTGAGTGTTTTTACAAAGCTGGAACATGAGTTTTCTTCTAAACAGTTTCCAAACAGTGATTTGTTTTCTTCCTGAGCTTCAAGTGGGGATCAAATAAACATAGCTGTTTAAACGACATAAAAGACCATCTACCACTCTTCAGGAACTTAAAAGCGACTCCCTTAGTGTCAACAAAGCAATGAGCGAGCGTGTGATTTATACCTGGAAGCATCCCAAAGGTTTTGCTTTTGTTTTTAAAAGGCAGGCTGTGTTTGTTCACCTATGTCCAGCATTACGTCCAACTAGTTCAGGAGGCAGTGTGTACAGCTCTCCAGACTTCACCTTTATTACACGAGCGGAGAACAAATTACAGCCACAACAGTTGCCGATGTACAAAAGGAGCTGCAGCTCACAAAGGAAAAGGAGCCTCAACAGGAGGCAACAGTCCTCAGCAACCAGGAGAAACAAAAGACATGCTATCATTTATTTCTCTTGCTCTTTAAGTAAACTATTTGCGTGGGAGCGCTCAATTAAGAGGCAGCACAGTCTATTTGTGGAGTCATTCAGAGATGCATTCTATGCTTGCTCACAGTAGTGTTTTCTGTATTACCGACAGCATCCTCTTGCTTTCAGCCCTGCGACAAGTTCAGTATGTGGAAGACAGGCAAGACCCACCAGACAAACTGGACAATACATTTACATTTGAACCACACAACCCCAAAGCACTAAACAATTTTTCCTGCACCGTACAGTATAGCTAGTGCCACAGACAGGGCCAGCCAATAGATGAATTACTTTTGCTACATTAAAAACAGCACGACTTAACAGTACAGTAAATATTTCTGCCTTTCAAGTGTGTTAATGATCTCCAGCTTCACATCTCAAGTTGTGGATAACTGGCTAGCTGGAAAGGTTCACATAGACATAGTCCAGCTGGCTGGACAAAAATGCACATCGCTCTCAGCTTATCTGAAGTAAAGCAAAATACACTGTCTTTGGCTGTCCTTGTTACACAATAACAGGAAGATTTTGGTGGGAAAAGAATGTTGCAGGTGGGAACAGAAAACTACAGAAGAGAAACTAGGGGCGGGCTTGGTATTTAGGCAACTAACAATAATGAGCTTAACTTTTGTAATATGTAGGAGCTAATTATAAGAAGGCATAAAAGGTGACTGTAAGGTACAATAAGGTACAATAAACGAAGTCTGCTGATCACTCATATTGAGGGACTGTGTCTTCCCTCCGTTGCGACAAATGGCGCCCGAACAGGGACCCTAGAGAGGGCTGAACCTGCGAGCCACGGTTCGACGGAGATTCGGGTACCGGTCCTGAAAGCAGCGCAGGAGGCGGAAGGGCACAGTCCCCGCGCCCGGGAGCACCTACAGAGGGTCCCGCCGGCCACGCGTCGCTGAAGTCTCGCAAAGGCTGCAACAGCGCTGACGAAGGTATGGAGAGACAAGCGACGTATGATTCGCTCATATGCTTTTTAGAAAAGCGGAGCGTTCAGGACATAGATTGTAAAAAGGAATTACTCGGGTTATTAGCGTATGGGATAGCATCCGGGACCCCCGCGGCAGGGGCGAGCGGCGGCGCGCAGCCCGGCAGGCCCCTTCCCGGCCGCGGTTTCTCTCCAAAGCGGCACCATCCCCCCCCCCTCCGATCGGCGCCATGGCGATGCAAGCGGCCAAGCGAGCTAACATCTGGCTGCCCCCAGAGGTCAATCGGATCCTTTATATTCGGAACCTGCCGTATAAAATCACAGCGGAGGAAATGTATGATATTTTTGGGAAATACGGACCTATTCGACAAATCAGAGTTGGAAACACTCCTGAAACAAGAGGAACAGCTTAAGCTTCTCAAGGAAAAATACGGAATTCATTACAAACCCACCAAAAAATGTGCTTCAGATGTCCCCTACAAGAAATGGGTTTCTGCCTTGAACTAGCAAACATCTCTGTGCTTAAAGAGAAGCCTTTTTGCCTTGATGGAGATAATTTATTCTGTATTCTGTATTTATGCTGTATTCTGAATGTGGAAATTGGTTGGGACTAGGAGGCTGGCTTAAAGGCATTTTGCAAACGGGATTATTATTTTTTATCATTATTGTAATAATAGCTTCTTGATCAAAACCAGCCAAAATTATTTGTAAGCATTAGGCATATGTGGAAGAGAATGCCTTTATTTGAATCAGCAGTTAAGGTGTAGTTTAGTCTGATGCTGTGGTTTTATCTGCTTCTGGTGAATTTTTGAAGTGATGAAATCAGAGATACTAAGAGTTATGAGGTAATAAGGTAATAATCTAAGTAAGGGTGCTGTCTTTTACGTCTACAAGTGCAATATGCTTTTATGTAGCAGAGAGAAACTTTGACAATAATGTTGCTTGAGCGAGATGTGCATGTGACAACTTGGGAAAAGGGATATCACAACTGGAGTGCAACAGTGTTTCTATGTCTGGCAGAGTGAAATCTTTCAAGACCTGAGTTTACACAGTCTAAAATAGTTAGTATTCAGAAAACCCATCTTAAGCCTCTTTTTGCTTACACAGTGTTATGGAAGTCAACTGCTATTGTAGAGAATTAATGATTTTTTAATACATATTAACAAATACTACTATTTTAACTTGAGGCAGTTGAGTGAAAAATACTCACGTGTAGCATTTGAGGGAATGTCAGCATAAATCGCACTTACATTAAGACTGCATTTTTAATTACTGTACTCGTTAAGATTCGATGATGCCATAAGGCTAAGGCCTTTTATCACAGATTGGTTCTGAACTAAAAGGTGTGTGCACATGTAGATATGCACATTTGTGTTATTTTCCTTAATTGGCTACAAAATAATATAATTAGGTTGGGGACTAGATCTTGGGAATTTGTCTATTATACTTCTGTTTGTTAAGGAACGTGCATAACACACAGCACCCATGTAGGCTTGGCTTGTGGCACAGTTGTCAAATTTAGCATAGACATTCAGACAGATAGGCAACGTACTCTTCTTGTGTGTATCACCTACAAGCCATTATGGCTTAGTGTGTAAATCTGTATGTAACTATTGAAAAAAACACTTATGAATGTATATAGCTTAGAACTAATTTTTCCCCTTTGTTAATTCTTTGATATCAATGAGGTATTCTTCAGAAAATGTATGGACTGGTTGGTTGCATAGGGGCAGTTGTTATTTGGACAGAAAATTGTTAATGGTCAGGGATTTTCCACTAAAATATTTGCAAATATTCCTAGTCAAACATCAGTTTGGTTTCTTTTTGGGTTTTGAGCTTGCGTTAGTCCATGTTCAGAACTTTAAAATTACCTTTGAATTTTTTAAACTTTTTGTATCACTGGAACAGAAAGAGCATCTAAATTAAAGCTTCAAGCTAACTTTATTTTTCAAGTATTTCAGGAATTATACTTCTGAACTGAGATTTTATAAGTTGGCTGTGTATTTTCCTGTGTTAAAACGCTGTTATTGAAAATGGTCAACCAAGCCTATGTCGCCCAAAATAAAAACGGGGGAATTGTGGATAACTGGCTAGCTGAAAAGGGTCACATAGACATAGTCCAGCTGGCTGGACAAAAATGCACATCGCTCTCAGCTTATCTGAAGTAAAGCAAAATACACTGTCTTTGGCTGTCCTTGTTACACAGTAACAGGAAGATTTCGGTGGGAAAAGAATGTTGCAGGTGGGAACAGGTAACTACAGAAGAGAAACTAGGGGCGGGCTTGGTATTTAGGCAACTAACAATAATGAGCTTAACTTTTGTAATATGTAGGAGCTAATTATAAGAAGGCATAAAAGGTGACTGTAAGGTACAATAAACGAAGTCTGCTGATCACTCATATTGAGGGACTGTGTCTTCCCTCCGTCGCAACATCAAGTATTTTCTGTTCTAAGATTCCTGAACGATGCACTCTGCACACAAAGCAGGGAACAGACTAGTACTGAACCGGAGGAAACCTGGCACAGTTCTGTCACGCATATCAGCATGTAAAAGGATACAGCAATTTCAGCAACCCAAGAGATTGCAGAAATGGGACATATACTTAAAACTCACAGCTGAGCTTGGTCACAAGAATTTCTGAAACTTCCTCATAAACGGATAGATTCGGGGACCTACCAAGGGCTTGCAGAATACCTCTTTGTTAAAACCACCACCGTGAAAACAGAAAGGAGGGAGATTTCCTTGCCTTTAGCAGACTTCAGCCATCGTTCAAGACTGCCTTAAGAAACATATTCCTAGGCCTCATAAAAATACTCTGTGAGAAGCAAGTATTGTGTATAAGCCAGGATCATTAAGGGGGGCAACATTCTCAAAAGCACTTCCCCCAGAGGGGCAAAGAATTCCCCCAGAAGTTTTCACAAAGCACCTAACCCAGGTCCCATTCCAGGTCTCACCTCAATTGAACGCTGCAGACCCATACATACTCTCAGGACATTTTCAGGCACACAAGGATAACCACATTTGGCACCTGCACAGCGTATGTTTGCTTGCTAAGTCATGACGTCTCCTCGTTCTTGGCTGAAAACAATATACTCCCTCCTAAGGTAGTATATATGTCAGTAGATTCCCAGGTCACTTGGGGCTGTAACTCTGCAAGCTAACCAGCCTTCTCTTATTTTAAGGTGAAAATAATTGCGAAGTTCTTTTGTTACACTACTGACATTGCTGACTATAGGACTCTGTCAAAAGGGTTTCTACTCAAACGAGGTGAGGAAGAATCCCTCTTCCCCAGCCCTCCACTCAGTTTTAATAGAAGTGAGTTGATAACCTTCTCCATGCAGCAAAGATGGATCCAGCAATTCCATCATGTATTCAGTTTCAGTATCCAGCTCCACCATATCACCCTGGGCCAGCACATATGTCAACACAGGCAAGAAGTCAGTTCCATACAGCCTCCCTGGGTCAAAGAGAACACAGGCAGCGATAGACAAATCACACCCTTTTACCAGTTTCGGTGTTTGAAAGGAAAGTGTTATTTTGCTGCCTTTACTGACCAGAATGTTTGTATTACTCTAGAGCCTCTTGTTACAGATGTGCAGCAAAGAGAACATCATCTGACACTTGGTGGGCAGGGTCCAGCTTCATTCTGTACTTCTAACGAGCACAAATCAGATGGTGCAGACCTTGAGGCACACAAGGGAATTTAAAGACTTGGCTCACCTTGGCGTCAGCTCAACTGGTGAACTCACAAAAGGCAGCCACGCCAGTCTGGCCTGACCTCCACCCACACTTCTGTCACTGGCTAAGAGAAAAATCAATGGGCATTTTCTTTATACGTGCACGGACAACGTCCCCTTTCTGAAAGGATCCAGCCACAAGTACCAGCTTCTGAGTCTGAAACCCAGCAGAGAAGCCTGCATATAAAAGCCTATTAGATTTTACATGAAAACTCTGCACATTTCCTTGACGGAGCATGGTTAAAAACACCAGTGAGCAAAGCCTCACGTAATTCCCAACTAGCTGGTGAAGCATCATCAGTAACGACAGCACGCAACACACAGAGGCTCTGCTGTACCCAGGCCTTATGTGTTCCTTTAACTTTTATCGCATTTAAACTTTCTCTTTAGAAAACACGACGTGGCTAGATCTCTGGGTCTTGCCAAACAGTGCTCATTGCAGAAGTGGTGTGATGGTCACTTGAAACACCAAGATCGGGAGCCACTTTAAACTGTGGCCAAACTCCAGAGGACTGAAGGGCTGATACTGAAAGTTAGATCAGCTAAGGCATACCCTCCAGGTATTACACTATTATCTGGCTGAGACAGCAGGACAAAGGAGGTACTGGAAACTGGTGCTGACTCAATGCCACGTTTTAAAACTTTACATGACAAAGCAAGACAACCCAAGGAGCATTTGCTGCATCTTAGCTCAAGCCCCTCAGTACAATGGTTCACCAGCAGCCTCTCAGTACTTTTCTTTTGCATGTTGGGAATATCTTACTCAATGTGATAGTACAGTATGGAGAGAAAAAAAAAGTTTACAGCACTTTGGGCAAAGATTCCTATATCCATTTTAAAATGCAGGATTTTGCACTGAAATAAGCCAGGTCTAAGCTCCTGCCCAAATCTTGCTAAAGTGCCTGGGGGTCTTTTACAGCCACAAGCTTTCACCATTCACCTCAAATCTCAAAAGAAAGCAAGCATCCTGATTGGCACAGAGCCCAGCTGCAGATTCAGTGCTCGAAAGAAAACTGCCAACCATGTGCAGCAACTTATATTTGCTTAGAGAAAAAAAATCTCCCACTACCACCAGCATGGCTTCAACTTAGCTCGTGACCTACCACAGCAGTGTATGATAAGATGTCAGGCAACAGAGCTGCACCTATGAATTCATGCCATCCAGCACAGCGTTTTAACTGTGACACTGACTAATCAAGCAGGTCTTAACTGGTCTGTGGTTCCATTTCACCATCTAGGTTTCGAGGTCACTTTGGGACTCCTGCTACAGTGTAGAAGTAGATGTTATTTCTCATGCAAAAACACAAAGAAATTGTCCAAATGAGAACATTCAGAGGCACAGCAAACCAAAAACACTGGATCAGGGGCTGCTTTCCTCCAGCCATTAACACAGAGCCCTTGTAATTGTCATATTGCATACACACTGCTGAATTACTATAGCTAAATACTGGGTGTATCCTTTATTACGATTTCCAGGAAAATACTAATTTAGAAACAGTGTCAAATTCTAGGCTTACAGGACAGCCTTTCTGACAGCCAACTTCAAATGCCTACAGTTAAGCAAAGCTGGTGGTTTGGAGTTTTTTTTAAGCTGCTTCACAACTCTGCTTCACACTGAATTTGTAAGATGTGCTGCCAGATGCAGAGATATCAGGAAGGAAGCAGAAAGGAAGAATCCCTCTCAAAAGGGCAAGGAGATGCTACAAGAGCTCCAGGAGAAGGAGACAAAGCTGCAGAATCAGGCGGTCTCATTTCCTCCAGCAAAACACAACCCGAGGTTTAGAAAAACAGTGACCTTGAACCACAAGAAGCACCATACCTGAGTTATTCTCCATAACAGTATAAATCAGTTTTCATACTCTCAGCAGCAGCGTGACTTTCTTTTCAGGTGAATACATTTTCTGCATGGTCACAAACTTTCAACATCCACATAGTCTGGTGTTGGAACAAACACATCCAGTTCCTGAGGATTCCTCTGCTGCACCAACTGAAGGTTTTCCTTCACCATCTGCAGCATGAAACTCTTTCAACATCGCTTCGGTATGGCTCTTCAGTGGCTTCAAAATGCACTTACGCATGGCCTTCTCCAGGACAACATCTGCAACGGGAAAACAAAAGTTGAGCTGTCTTCCTCCTCCAGAGCAGAGCCAGTATTAATATAACCATTCCCAAGAGCAAGACCTACTTGCTAAGGCTTATTTATTATAGAAGCCGAGTCTCCAGATGTATGTTCACAAGAAAACAAAAGGCAGAACAGAATCTGTATTCCATTTTCATTTATGACAACATGGTAAATACAAAAAAAACCCACAAAAGGCAGACTACAGGCTGTCACCAAAAAAACCCCAAAAAAACCCAAACCCAAAAGCAAGCAGGCAGCAGCTCCAGTTAACTTTTTCTTTTGTTGGCCAGAAGTCTCCGAGTTTTATTTTACTTTGAGCTTAGACTTTAATTCCAAAACTTGAAGCATAACACAGTCAAAACCATAACTTTTGTCTGCTTTGGCATGAAAGCCTATCCCTTTTTGCATAGTTTCCATCAGAAATTATAACTCACCCACGGTCTCATAAAACTTGGCTCAGCTCCAAGATCTTCATGATGCTGGACAGATTACGGGCATTAAACTATAAATGAAAACCAAGTTGTGTTTAACCAGCTTCGGATTTCATCATGCAAGCTTATATACAGCTTTGTCATCAAGTTTGAAGTTCTTTGTTTGGCAATAGTGTGCATGTGGCACAATAACCACTTAGTTGTTTTTCTCTTATTCTTGTTTTACTCTAGTTTTTCTTTAACAGTCATTCTCCATTTCCAAGGCATGGAATACATCAACAGAGAAAGCTCTTTGGTAAATATTTTCTTTGAAAACCTTTACTTTATAAGTCAATTTCCTCTCCCACTCAGCGTCCCTATGACAACATAGCTTACATTAATGATTAGCTTATATCCATTATTTGTACCATAGTGAACTGCCACAAGCACAACAGAAACTAGGGACCCTTCAGCCTGGCCACAGCACAAACACCCTGGCGATGGGGCAGGACCAGAGCCTAGACTAGGCAGATGTATTAGGGGAGCACAGGGACCGAGATGAGAAGAAGAGGCCGTGTCACTACTAGATCACACATTTATACAGGCTAGCACTGAACATCCCTGCTGCTAGTGGCAACTCAGTTTCATTAAACCTCATCCCCTTTCCAGGTTCTTTCCCTGTTCTTATGTGTTTCTCCTAGACCACAGTCTTTTTCTCTCCCCCCGTCCTGCCCTTTTTGGGGGTGTTTTTTTAGAAATTGCAGGTTATTCCTAAGGCTTGGGATTTACACACACACACTCCCCTCCAAATAAACATTAGCTACTACTTTTGTTTTCTTGCTTTTGCTTTATGCTTTCATTTATTTCATCCTTGTGTTCAACCATTTTTCCTGTTGTGCTCTCAGGCTGCTCTTTCCCATACAAACACGCCCTTAACACAGTCCTCACCTTACAGTGTCTTTGCTTCACATGTAGCATTTATTCTGTACTTGTCTGGCACACAATTCCCAAATGTCCAACCCTATTGGGAGCTCCCATCTCCCCTGTCCCAATTCTGCTGGGGCTCTGGTAGCTTCTCTTGCTATTTTCCCCTTCCGAGATCCTGACGGAGGTGGCAAAGCCATGTCTGCTTCATTCTCAGATGCTTCCAACATGTCTAGGTTCTCTCTCACAGAGTCTATAAAAAGGTGGAAAAAGCAAATGTGAGGAGCAGCACTTGCCCTCTGATTTTCTATTTCTGTCTATAGCCACCAGTAAAGGCATAACCAGTTGGACACACATTCTTGATGGCCTGTCACATGGCATGAAGGGCAGATCTATCTAGCTTCCCACCAGACCAGAGCCACCAATTATACATAACAAGTGGCAACATTTCGAATGACTGATCTTAGTAGAGCCATACAATCACCACTGACAGCACTTCCAAACCCAGCAAGGAAAGCAGAAGCATCACCCTTCTGCACAGTGACAGAAACTGCCTCTCCCTGCTATCAAAGCCATTCTCAGGGCTCACAGGGCAGAAATATTCTTCCACCAAGAAAAATGTACAGATCTCACCCATTGGTATGTTAGCTAGCTGAATTTCTAGAGCAGAGGTCCTCAAAATTTTTAAACAAGGGCTGGTGCGCGGATTAAGTGGCAGGAAGTTATCTGTGGCTGCTTGGTTTCCCCCCCCAACCCCCGGCGGGGGGTGGGAGGTGGGGGGACGGGCGGGGGTTCTGTAAATACTGGGGGCCGGATTGAGGACCCTGGGGGGCCGTATCCAGCCTGCGGGCCATAGTTTGAGGACACCTGTTCTAGAGGATACACATAGTTCCTTGATAGCTTCACTGACTTTTTTTTATTTTATTTTTTTTACAATTCAGCTTGCTTACTTTATTTATACTGCCTGTTCAGTTTTTTTAAAAAGTGAAAACGCCAGATGCTTTGCTTGTAAGTGGAACATCTCTGCAGTTTGCATTCCAAGTGCCTGGTCTCATTTAAATCAAAATTAAAGCAGTTGGTGCCACCAAGCGTTGGATTAAAGAACTCTCTATAGCCATGTTAACTCCCACAGGCTTCCACTGGACATGACTAGTTAGCATCAGCCATCCTTCGTCTCAATAAAGTGGGGTCACCGTTATCTCCACCCACCCTGACAACTGATCAACAACAACAAAATGTGAACCCCATTACTTTAGGTATTTCAGCATAATCAGTCTGAAGGTTTTGTAAAGGATACTTCGTTGCTGGAGGTGGCTTTCCCAGCAGTGTCTTCATTCTTAAAGAGACAGATTCTTTACATAGCCAGCCGCTCTCACAAATTTGGCTGCTGCATAAATTCCAGGGGTTGCCCACAATCATTGGATTTTAAGAGCAATACTGGTCCTCTCTGAAATCTATCATGCTGCCAGCGAGTGATAGGTAATAAATACCTCTTTGGAAGTAGTGGTTTACTTCCTAATAGCCACTGTCCCTTGCATTGTTCTGCTCCCAGTTTCTCCCAGGTTTGTGTTTCTTCTTTGGGTAGATCTTCGTAGAGACGAGTTACATCTGGGAGTTCAGCCTTATCCTGTTCAGTCAGAATCGAGTCACTGCTCAAATCACTTGCCATGCAGCAGCTTTTGCTGCTTGATCAGCCAATGCATTTCCTCGAGATGCATTGTCTTGGCAGTTGGTATGAGCCTTTACATAAATCACTGCGAATTTGTGCCCTGGGCACTTGCATTGCCTCTAATAATTCTTCAGTTGAAGTTCCATGTGCTGAGGAGGTAAGAAATCCACACTCCTTCCATAGCATACCTGTAGCATGACAAGCTCCAAATGCATACTGAGAGTCTGTGTAAAGAGTTAACTTGCAGTCCAAGTGCAAATTTTGCAGCCTCAATGACAGCAAACAACTTCTGCACCTTGTGCACCTAGATTGGGAGGTAAAGGTCCAGCCAATAAAACTTGAATCTCTGTAGGTAACTGTGTATCCAGTACAGCACCAGCCGTTTTCACAGTATGATGATCCATCTGTAAAAAAACTCAAATCTGGATTACCTAAAGATTGATTTGTTAAATTGTCTTGCTGCTTACTTATTGCGGTTACCCCTTGTTCACAATCGTGATCATCTTTTTCTCCCTCTGTAGCCAGTGGCATTAAGGTAGCTGGATGAAGGCTATTACATCTTTCAAGTCTCACATTGTCTGCAGGTAAAAGCACTACTTCATATTGATGTGCCCTTTATGGAGAAAGCGCTTTTTCTGTACATTGTTTCAGAAGTATTTTCACTTCATGGGGTACACATACTGTCAGGGGGTGTCACAGGACAGTAGTCTGAGTTCTTTCCACTAACTCAGCAGCAGTTGCTATAGCCTGTATACAAAAGGGGAGTTCCTTTAATTACTGGATCTAGAGTACAAGAACAATAAGCTGTCGTAGACAAAGTTGTCATTTGGATATTGATGCATGGCACTCCTTTTTTGCAAGTCGTATACATAGGTATTCAGTGTCTCTCACACATTCTTCTTTTGTATGACTAGCTAGAAAGATTGTCCACATATTGAACCAAAGAAGAATGTCCCGGAAAATTGAAGTCTTTAAGATCATTAGAAGGGTTTGCCCATGGTGGTATCTGAGTAAGTATTAAATTAGGCTCTGGAATTATTGGGTGAGGTAACATGCTCATTCACCACACAGAGATCCTAAGCAAATCTATACTCTGGATCCCCATCTTCATCTATTCTGTGCTTACTTACAGGTAAATTTGGGGTATTATAAAGGCTTTGGCATTCTCTGAGAACTCCTCTTTTTTCAGGAAAAACTCAAGTTGTTTTTGAATGCTTGGGATTGTTTCTGCAACAATAGGATACTGTTTAATGGAGGGGGAGTCCCTCCTTTTGTTTTCATTACCACCGGCTCAGCAATAAGCTCACATCCTCACTTGAGGTACTCCACAATTCCCAGGGAAGTGCTTCCAATCCTAATGGTATTTCAAAATGAGGTTTTTTATTTTTTAAAACATGCACAGTTTCAGAACCCATAAGGATTAAGCAAATCCCATCAGGTGCTAGAGATACCAGAGTACTACATTCCTGCAACAGGTCTCTCCCTAATAATGATATAGGTGAATTAGGAGAAATTACGAATCTTCCCCATGCAATTTTCCCAGCTAAAACAATTGGAAGGGGTGTCAAAAAGGTATTTCACCTCCTTGCCTACTACCTCTTTAGCAGTAACTTTTTTCTTGTGATAATAAATCAAATAGAATTCCATTTACCTTTGCAGCAGTTTGTCCGTACTCATTTACCTCTATTCCTTCTGGATTCATTCTCTCCTAGGAGCCATCCAGCCCCACCCCACCCCCACCCCACACACCCCACCCCACACACACACAGCGGGACTTTCCCTGGGACACCCTTTGGCAAGGCCCACCACTGCCCCGGCACCTCCCCAGCACCGCTCACAGGTGATGACAAGCTCCAGCATGCAGGCAGCCCCACACGTCAGCCTGCAGCCTTCCCACTGTCTCTCTGCATCCACCTTCCCCCATCCCCTCAGGTTCTAGGCCACCTGTAACCCCAACGCCACACACACCCCTTATCAGCCCTTCCAGGTCCTCCTGGACCCCACTGCTGCATGCCCGAGCCTCCCGCTTCCCCTCTGTGTCACCTTCCATGGGATGCTTCTGGCTGCATGGACCCCCCTGGCCCTACTGACCCCCACTCACCGCCCCAGTTTCAGCATGTGATGCTCAGCACTGGCCTGGTCTTGCCTTACCCTGTTGGGGTCTGCAGCAGGTCTGCAGACAAGTTAGTTAACTTCAAAGACTTAGCCGTGTACCTTTAAGACAGCCACAAATTGTCAGATATGTAAACAGGATGTGAAGAACCGGAACTTTGAACCGCAGCATACGGGCACCTACAGCAACAGCAAATAGCGAGCAAGAAGAAGAACACAAAAACCTATCAGGGTCTGACACCTGCACTGTCTAAGATATATAAATAGTTTGTAAAAACAATAAAGGCCATTTTGCCAGAACCCAGCCATGCAGACATAGTGTTTTTTTCGGTCCGCCTTGACTTGCGTCACCACATTACCCCACTGCAGCAATGTGACTGTCGGGCTTGTGGTGGCTCAGCTTAGCAGCCCCTGGCCCACAGCTGCAGCCCCTGGGACATGGGCATCATCACCAATAGTCCTGCTGGGCACACTCCAGAAACTTGTCAGCCCCAGGCCTTTGGTCCACAGCTGCATCCCACAGAGAACTTGGGCTGCTGGGACAGCAGAGGCATGCCCTGCGGGCATCTTGCCAAAAGCACAAGGGAGCATTCCAGGATGCACAGGCTGTGAAAAGGCAGGGAGAGCTCTGGAGCACAGCGGTGGTGGCAAGGAGGAAAACACCAGCATGTGACAAGGAAAACGGGATATAGATAGAGATATCAGGATATAGATAACAGGTATCTCACCACAACCACTCACTGTTACTGTGATGCAGGGGCTGAGCAGAATACTAGTGTATGCACAGTGCTGGCCCTTTGTAGAACACAGCTGACCCACTCACAAGAAGCAGGGTTGTCTTAATGCCCTAACTTAGCCCTACAAAGACTCCTTCCCTCTTCTTTTCATCTACCTTTAGTTCCCACAGACCTTCATTAGGAAGGTTTCAATCAATTGCTGTTGACATACTTGAATTCAAATATTTGTGCTATTCACAGCAAATGCATGGCCGTTCACTCTTTTGATCAAACTGAATTAAAGACTTGACCAGGTATTCTGCATAGCCCCAGGTCATACAAAGGAGCTCACCAGTGCAGGGACCACATGCAGGATGCAGCATAAATTGTACCCAGGGTTCCAACAGGCAAGAAGGAAGGATTTGGCCAGGGCAGAAATTGATCTGACTTTAGAAGCCTTTAAGGGCACCATCTAAGTAAGTGGAAGGCAGGGAGAGGTAGATGAAATGTATCCAAGCAGAACTGTTCTTATGATCCAGAGAGTGAAGAGCAGACTGCACACAGTTATTCATTCATTGTGGATGTTTGGGGTTTTTCCCCTTTCCTGAGGACCGTACAGAAATTTGATGGTGTATTGAACTCCCATTGCCCACCGCAGTGGTGAGATACCTCAGTGATAGGATCCCCAGCCATCCTACACATCACTGTCCTCACAGCTCCTTGCTCCCTTCCCGCAGGGAGCAGCTATCCCTGCCCACTTCCCAACACCTTAATCTGGAGGATGGGGAAGACAAGGAACTGGGCTGTAGAGAGCAGTATGTGCTCCCACAGGCAGAATTGCCAGTTGTCCCATCAGACAGAGTGCCTAGCTTCATCAGACCCGGTGATATTTCTTGCGTTCTTACACTGTGCGAGATAAATCTTTCATCTCTTCTCAGACTCTGCTATACCTGAGCAATGCATTACCCTACAGCCTGCTATTACACTTCGGCCATTTTTATGGCCAGAGTAACGCAGAAAGAGGTTCTGCCTGTTCACCTTCCTGTCCTATGGTTGTACGTGTCTCTTGACTATCCTTGGGCTGTTCTTCCAGTGTCAGTGCTTTGTAACTTGCCCTTCTGGCTTCTTCAGCCTCGCCTGCTACATGCCGCTTTTCTCCACTGTAAAAGTCATCTTTCAGTGCTGTGAAGCCTTTCTTCCGTGTACAAGTCCCTTACAGTTCTCAAAGTATCAGAGCAAAAGGGGGCACTCTTGCACCACAGACTCATCTGCGCGAGCTATGCTAGTTCAACAAATACCCGTCTAGAGTTTAAGACCTCTGACCAGTAATCACTCATCAGCAGGCAGTTAATTCTCTGGTTTGCAACTGACTGCCTATGCTAAGAATCCTTCTTGATAAATGGATGGCAAAGACATGCTCCTCGGGTGTGTGTCCTTCCTTAAAGCAGGTTTACACTGTCTCCTACTCAAGGAGAGATTAGCATTTCCATCAATGGCTAAGATGCGTTCAGCCTGTCTCATCCTTCTCTGCCGCTCTTTCTGCTTCCCTCTGCCCAGCCATGCCAGTAAATGGATAGGGGAAAGTGCAATGAACTCCTACAAGGAATTTAAAACTAACCTGTCAATGAAAGGGGGAGTCCGGGGTGCTATTTTTAACCTAACTCATTTCCTGGTCCCACAATCAGTTTAATGCTGCAAAGGTGGTGGGAGCAAATGGCAGCTGTCAAGAAGCATGCCACTGCTGCCAAACACACCACGTCTGTGGAGCAAAGCGATGCCTGCATATTTCTCTCAAAGTGTGTGTGCTGTGGGCCACCAAGGACAGGCCCAGGCCAACTCTGCTATGCTTTCATCTCTCCTGGGCAGCACAAGTTTCCCAAAGACCCCTGTGCCCAGCCTGTGGCCTGAGAGCTCTGCTGGCCTCTTACCCTGTATACACCTCTCCCTCATTTCTCTCCTTAAGTCTGGCCCGTAAACCCAGATGCTACTGTTTCTTTTTGTTCCATACTCACTGAGGAATGAAAATGTGTTTGAACTGTTACCTCAACTGATCCTTGCGGTTTTTTGGTTGTGATTCTTGCTGCTTGTACCTAGTGCTTCCTTTCGTCTGCCTAAGCATAAGAATGGGCATCCACCAGAGGTTACACCCCTGTGTCCTACAGTGTCTTCGGGCTAGGGAAAATAAGGCTTGGGATCACCACCCAGACCAAGCCCAGTTTTTCACTGAGCCTCTATCTGTAGCCACTCAGTTTTGCCCCGGGTTCACCACATACAACTTGCTCTTTTGGTGAACTGGCTCTCTAACTGCTCTCCACAATCTGATACTCCCCAGAATAGAAGGAGCAGAAGTTGAGCTCTTTAGTGACTCCTATGATCATGATGCCTTGCAGCAAGGATGGTCACCTTGGAGGACTCCTGGTTCCTTGTCTCTGTTCCCACTACCTTATTAATTTGCTAAATAATCACACAAGCATAGAATACGGGGACAGTTCTTGGAGCAGAAACCAAACACAGCTCTAGCTCCCAGCCTGAGGGTCTTGTCTGCTCTCTCTGATGTTTCTTTTCTGCACAATGCCATGTTTCAGAGGGAAAGAAGTAGACAGCAAGAACTGTTCCTTCCCCTTTCTCCTAGAAAGACATGGTGTTGTGATTTGAAAAGTTCCTACTTCCTGAAGACGAAAGAATTGGACAGGCTACCTCACTTCTTGAGCATACATTTCAGTCACTGAACTGAGAGGCACCTGGGGAAGAATGCTGTTGGATGTTAGGAGAAGCCCAGGTTTGACAGTGCACATTATACTGAGAAAACTCCCTGGACCAGGCTATGCATATGGCACAAAGAAACAGTTAGTATCCAGATAATGATTGGACTTAAGCCAGCTCTTCACAAGCCACCCACACTATTCTTACCTGACCTAGAACAGAAATAGGACTTTATGGCATGTTCTCACTGCAAAATAAGCTAAAGCCAGAGAGCTAGCTCAGCATTTGGTCCCCGGTCACTCATACTTGTGTAACTGCTAGCACAGGTTGGCCCCTGCTATGTAGCAATTTATGAGGGCTTTGGCATACCATGGAGCAATAGCACACACTGGGGATCACTGACAACAAACAGGACAGATGAGACAGTATCAGAACTGGTTCCCTGAACCCTTTACAGCCTTCCCTGTGGGTTCTACACTTCAAAACACAGTATACACCCTAACATCATGCTGCGCAAAAGGCAACACACACTCTTGAAGCTTACAGTGCTTTCTCCATCTCAGGCGCTCTGAATTGGAAAAACACACATGCCAAAAAAGCTGTGGTGTCTTTCACATCTTAGGGCCAGATGGTCCTCACACGAAACCCAGCAAAACCCAGAGTTAGGAGTCAGATAATGGGGACATGTCCAGTCTGTGCTGCATGGACTCATGGCAAAAAGCAGTTCCTTGCACTGTTCCATTTGGACTACAGACGTAGTCGATCTGAACCAAAAGCTCAAACAATACAATACCAAAGTGCTGCAAAGCATGGCAACAGAAGGGATTTTTTTGCATGACAGTGCAGGGTTCATACCTGTGCTTCCTTTCTCCCTTTCCTGAGCTGCCAACAGCCATCCCAGCCACTTCTTCGTTCCACACAAGGCGAGACCTGAGTATACATACTCTATAAGGAAAGTATAGAGTAACCTGGGAAAGGTAACCTGCACACTCTTATAACAGATTTATAAAATATAATCTTATTGTATTATTTAAGTTAACATAATGAAATAATCACTTAAGTGTATAATATATTGTACAAGTATATATAATATGCACTAAATATATAAAATATTTATTGTATAATATGTAATACAAAGTTATGATTTGTTATTTATAAAACATTATCATATCAAATTATCATATTTAATACCTTCATTGAAAATATAATAATTTCCTTATAATTACATAAGGATAACTTCACCATGGATGTGGGTAAACACTGGAACAGAGGGCAGAGGTTGTAGGATCTCCATCCTTGGAGATGCTCAAAACTTAAACATCCTGGGCAGCTGGAGAAGACTGTGAGCAAGCTGGTGTGAACGTGCCTGCTTTGAGTTGAGGGTTACATTAAAGCCCTCCAGAAGTCCTGTCCCCATGTTATGTGACTGATTTTTGACTCTGCCAGCACTGCAGCCACACAATAAACTGCAACACGTACATGCCAAGCAGACTAGAGGCTGCTCAAGTCTTCTGACATACATGTTTCGCCACAATACCTCTCATATTTTGTGATGTAAGTTGCAAATGAAGGAGAAGAGCAAGAGTTAAATATCAAGGATCAGATGTTAAATCCTGCCTGCTCAGTTGCTGGTATCAGAATGATTTGTAACTGCATATTCACCCTTAACAGCAGACATACTTTGTGCCAGTGTACTCTGCAAGCAAATAATCAGCATGGTCAAAAGCAGCTAAGGTTGTTCCCATTTGATAGTAGTAGTTCTTGCAAATAAAAGTCCTTATCCTACTGGTAATACATAGGCAAGTCCCCAGCTAGACTTTGTGAAGTACAAGATGAGACCCTGCGTTAGCGGTACTAACCAGGCAATGAGGTCAATATAGGATAATGGGGAAAAAATGAACTCTGCTACAACTAAATGTCATGTTGATAAATGCAACTGCACGGGGTTTATAAACAAAATTAAACTTAATTTGCTTCACAGTAGCTAATGTGCCGTTAATTCAAAACCCACAGAATAACTCACTGGACACAGTTAATAGTCAACAGACCACATAGGCCAGGCTTTGAAAGCATTTAATATTCACTGAAGAGCTGCTTGTATCCAATTATAACTCACTACTTGCCATCTTAATAATTTAAATCTGTCCACTCTTTAGAGAGAAAAAAAAAAATCACTAATCAAAGACATGAATGCACCTTTTGCTTTTGACAGCATTAAATCAAAACTAAATGGTAGATCTTGAATGAGTTACTCTGCAAGAATAAAGGCATTAATGAGGTAATTTCATTATAGAGGCTCATCCAAGCCTATGTGAAAACAAGGGAAGTAAATGGAGAGGAAAGCCACCGAGGAAATTAGGGTTCCTTCCACACTAATTAATGTTTTGGGGCATTTAGTACAGGCACCAAATTAACTGCTCCAAAGAACTCCATTGAAAAAAAAAAATACATTGTTGCCCTGCCATGTAATTAGAAGACAGTACAAGCAGAACACTTAATGAGTATAAAGCCAGCCTTTAACTTACTCTGCACAGCTTCTGAAAACACGCCATTGTGGAGGCCTAAGTTTAAGGAAGCACTAGGCATACAATATAGGATTGTTTAGGTCCTTCTGTTCCGTGAGCTGTAAACAGGTAGCCCTGAATGAGGGACTCTTGAGACTCCTGGGAGGCCCAGCTTCCCAGGAGGGAAGAAGAAGAAGAAGAAAAAGAAGAAGAAGAAAGGGGAGGGGAAAAAAAAAAAAAAAAAAAAAAAAAAAAAAAAGTCTTAAATGCATCCACAGAGAAGAAAAGAAGGTGAATAGGCCCGGCACAGCCAACACAGTAAATGCTCACTGCTGTCTTAAGTGATTACACGGTGTTATGCCACTCCCTCTCATTGAGTTATCTTTACACTGCTTTTGTCTCCTCTAATTGGAGCTGATGAAGTGCTAATTGGTTGCTTTTTTAAAAAAGCACTATTTAAGCACTAGCAAACAGAGTAAGACAGCGTGAGTGGAGTTAATGAGGACTTGGGGGGAAGCCTGCCTACCTATCTCCCCACCTCACAAAACCAAACCCAGCCCACCCGCAGGCAGGCGTGCCCAGCGCTGGGTGCGAGCGAAACCGTGAGGGGAGATGGCTGGATGTCGGTGAACGGCAGTGCGGGGCTGAGTTCTGTGGCAAGAGGGGCTGCGCCGGGAGTCACGGGGCGCTCTGCTGCGGCCGCTGCCCGCAGCCGTGCTGCCGTACACCGGCAGCCGGCAGGGTTCAAGACCTCTGCGCTCCGCCTGGGCAACGGTGCCTGCCCCCGGCCCGGCCCGTGGGGGGCGGTGCGGGCGCGAAGCCAACCCGGCTCCGGTTTCCGCTCCACACGGAGGCGGCCGAGGCGAGGCCTATACCCGCTCCCGGGCGCGGGCCCGGGGAGGTGTCTCCTCGCCAGCAATTTAGTACCTTTGCTTTTAAATCGAGGTGCGCGCTGGTCGCACGCAGACCGACCACGGGCGCCGGTCCCGCAGCCGCCACCCCCGGCGGGAGAAGCGCTGTGCGGCGGCACCGGGCCCTGGCCCGGCCGGCAGCCATCGCCCGCACGCGCGCTCGGTGCCAGGCAGGGGCTGGCACCGGCAGCGCGCCGCGGCGGCGGGGGGGAGCACCGAGACCATCGGTGAGGCGTCTGCCACCGCACTCCGGCGACTACGGCCATGGCCGGCCTGAAGGCACTGGCGGGTATCGGGGGACGCTCCTCGGTGGCCCCGTTTCCAACACACGGGCCTGCGCTGAAAAACAGACCTGTAAAGCACTGCCTTTGAAAGTGTCAGAATGCTTAGTCTTTTGGTAATTTTGTGTTTTGAAAATGTTCTTAGTATAGGTACTTATTTTGGGTATGTAATTAATAACTTTCACAATGTTTTCCATTAGAACTCGGATGCAGAAACACCCTGAATATTTTGAAGCCCATGAAGAAAAGAAAAGGATGACTGTTTTTAAAATGCTTTCATAGTTCAACTTTTTTTTTTTTTGCCGGCTTTTATGCAAATTATTGTGATTAGCGTATATAGCCTTAAACCTGCTGCTACTACAACTGGATCCAGAAGTCCTAGTTTTGCCATACCCGTATCCATTTCCTAAAAAAGGTTTGGAGTGACATCAGGTACTCTCTCTGGACATCACCCACGCTCTGTAGGTGGGCTGCCTCCCTCGCGCATTCCTGCACCACCGCTGAAGTTCCCTGCTATACTGAAAGTACTTAGAGCCCTACTAGGGGGAGTACAGAGAGTATCTGGTCTGTTGTTGATGTTCCCTGGCAATACACAAAAACAGACCTGCAAGCTTTTTGAAAATGACACTGCAAATGCCTGTGTTAAACAGTCTCCTGCCGTTTCTGAATTTGTTTATGCATAGTCTACCCAGGCATGTGGGCACAGAATGCTTTTTCAGTACCTGCTAGGCTGCGTGTTTTACAAGTGATACCTTCGTGGCTCCAGGAAGAGCTTGCCCAATGATGACAAATTTGTCCTGTCACGGACACAGTACTACCAGGCAATACTCAAAATTATTCCAAGACTTCTCTGCTGAGCAGTTTCATAGTGGACAAAAAGAAGAAAGTGGAGCTGAAACTATTAAAATCTACAGTCAGCTCAAAAAGACAATACACCTTTTATCAAAAGAACTCAGATGGTCTGTTGATGCTGAAGAGAAATAGTCCCTCACTTCTGGTTGTGGGTTTTTTTTTTTCCCTTTCCTTTCATGACAAAATTTATTAGTTGGCAAACAGCCAATTACTTGGGTATGTGTTTACGCTTGGTAATTTGTACCCCCATTCACATTCTAAACCGGATTCTTTTCACTGTAATGCATGGTCACTTGCTTTTCTTTCCGTTGCCATGAAAACGAGGGATTTCTTGCTGGCTGGTAGAAAGAAATTTCCAAGTTAACATAGTTACAATTAATTCCTCTAAACGTGTTCCGAGAGCCATCCACCCATAAAATAGGCAACAAAGCAGAGCTCCCTGCTTTAAGAAGTCCCAAAAGATGCAGAGCTGAAAAAAAAATCAACCTTGGATCCCTTAAGGCTAATTGAGCAAATATATAATTTTTTTTTTTTCCTTTTGTGATTCATGCACTCGAAAATCTTCATGTGTTTTCCAAGGCAGGTATTATTGTGCCCACAGAGATCTGCACTCCTGTTCCTGCTGCCTGCTATGCTCTCACAGAATGCTTGCAGGAGGTAGTCCCTCGGGTTTCCTTTGTTTCCCATGGGATTAACAGCTTCTGGTTTACCACAAGCCAGCGTGACAAGAGTTGTGAAATTGCATGCCGTGCATGCTCAGATGTAATCCTTAAACAGGTTCTACCCTCTTTCCACTTTCCCCTCCACTTTTTGCCTTGCTGCTGTTGGGAATGATGCTTCCCAGGCGCCCTCCCTTCCTAACGAGCACAGCCAATTGTGCACCAGCTTAAATAGGTGTGACCTTCATTTTCTGAAGGTGAAGGTGATCCTATTATTAAAGAACAAAGAGGCAAGAGGGCTGGGGTCCTTCCCAGCTCCTCGTGTTCACAGCTGAGTGGTGGCTTCATGATGCTGTCTGCTGCTTCATCAGCTACAGCTTAGGGGCACATGCAGGGAATGAATGCAGCCCTTCCACACCTGAGAAGGGGGAAAGGGAGGAACCAGTTACCTGAGCCCATGGGATGGCATATCTCATCAGCCCTGCTAATAAGAGGACTAAAGGTGCCTTAAACACCCTCCTCATCTCACCTGCAACCTCTGAAAGTGAAAAATTGCTGTTTCCAGAAGAAATACCTTAAAAGTATCACTGAAGGCTCTGAAAATACACAAAGGTTGGAAAGAATCCTTCCTGGGGAAGGGTGGACAGGTTTTCACCCCTGTCCTTTCAGGCCCCTGTTCTGTCTAGGCTGCAGGTGCATTAGGCCACCAGCTGCATGCCGCGTGCTGTGGCCCGAGACACCACAAGCACAGCGAGCAACTGGAAAAGCTACAGGACTGGTGGCAATGGCAATGCAGTGAGCCAGACTCACTGGATTTAAAGGAAGGCATAGGGATCGGGTGGCCTGAAATTGATGAAAGCAAGAGAAACAGCATAATGTCAGCAGAGTGCACAAAGCAAAAGACACCTGATTTTTCTGGCCCCACCTTCTGTTCATACTCATTGGCTATGCCCAGCAGGGCTGTACTTCATAAACTGAGGCAGTGCTTGCGTGTGGGCTACTGCCTTCTCCAGAGTTCAAGTACAGCATCAGGCAGGGCACTACTGTTAGAGCCTACTACTCCTTTGGGTTGTGATGGTTGGAAACTAATGTGCATACTACTAATAAGGAACATGCTTGACAGCTTAGGGGTCCAGTTCTATGGGATACTGCAGGTACCACTAGTCACAAGCTTGGCACTCTAGAAGGAGCAAGCAGCATCTGAGAGAAAGGCGAGAAAGGGCTCCTTTGATGCAAGATCAGTTATGTTCACTAAAACGATTCTGGCTAACAGAGAATAAAAATGCAATGTTGGGAAATGCGTGTGACCTTTCTTTTTTTAATGCTGAAAGAACTAAGACATCTCTCATCCTTTAGGCCATACTTGATGCTAAAAATATGAGCTGTGTGAACCCATATTGAAATAGTTGCTATGTAGGCTGAAACAGGCTTTGTAGCTTTCAGTGTGACTGAAGAAAGATCAGGGACACGTAGCCAAGGTCAGTGGGAATCAGCTGCAAATGGAAGATGTGGGCTTTGAATGCAATCAGGAAAAATACAGCCTGAGTCTAAGTGGGATCAGCTGAGCAGGGGTAGGGTGTACAAGTGTGGCTGGCCAAGGAAAGTTGGGGATGGACTCTGGAATCTTCCCGTGGGGACTCATGGGGCAGGCCGGTGCAGCAATGGGGAAGGCTGGGGCAGCCCAGTCGGCCATGCTGTGTGTTTTCTGTGTTGGGAGCCCTAACATCCTAAATCCTTGGACCTGGCCAGTCAGTTGACCAGGATGGTATGAGTGTGTTTCCCTTGAATTATGAACATTTCTTCCTTCTATGGGCTATTGTTCCAAATAAAACTAAATTAAAGGGAGCTTTTATCTGACTGGTTATTTCTTTGGGTACTAAAATCATTGAGAACTCCTTCCTGCTCACATATAAAAATTAAATGGGAAAAGCATGCAGTACACATACTTGTGTTGAAAATTTTCTGGGTGGTTCTCCATCCATCAGCTGATGCTTTAAGGGTCATTCCTTATATTGTCCTCCCCATTGAGACTGACAGTGGTATTACATTGGAGAAACAATTAAGTATCTGAACACAAGTTCAGCTGCTGAGGGAAGGCCTGTTGTCAGGAGGCAGATAAATACACTGGAGAAAGTAAAAAAGAAAGATAAGGGAGCTAAGGGAAAGCAGATGAGAGAATGGAAGAGGCAGAGGCAAGGCTCAAAGTCTGGGGTAGATATCTAACAAGCAAAAGGGATTCGTCACACAGACAGAAAGGAGATAGCAGCGAGAAAATTGGTGATTCGAGCTGTGCTGTGCTGAGGATCACATGAGCAGTTCCCCCAGAGGCTGCACTCAGGAAGCCAAAGTTCAAAGCCAGGGATGCTTCCATGTTTTTCATAGTTCAGTTCCAGGTCATTTCATTGAAAAGATTCCAAATTTGACAACTTCTAATGTTCAAAGGGGCTCAGACATTTTAAAATCCATTCAGTTCATCCCTGCTTGAGATAAACATGAAAACAATTATTCATTTTAATAAAACTCAGCTCAGAAATAGCCATTCAGAGCCACTGAAGGGTGTTAGCAGGAGGTCTCTCACTAAAGAGGGAAGTGAGGTTCAGTTTTTTAAATGTTTCATAAAATCAGGGAAGAGCTGGCTGAATGTTGTCACTCTGCAGCCCTAGAGCTGAGTAAAGCCTACAAGAAGGTAAGTATGAGACAGAGGATGAATCAGAGTGACACAATATCTCAAGTTGGAAGGGACCCATACAGATCATCAAGTCCAATTCCCTGCTCCTCACAGGACTATCTAAAATTAAACCATATGACTAAGGAGCATCATCCAGACACTCCTTGAACTCTGACAGGCTTACTGCCCTGGCCACTTTCCTGGGGAGCCTGTTTCAGGGGCCAACCACTCCCCCAGTGAAGAACTTTTTCCTAATGTCCCATCTGAACTTCCACAGGTTCTGAAGTTCTGAACTTCTGCAGCTTCATTCCATTGCCTTGTGCCCTGTCCGCTGGTCACCAGAGAGAGGAGATCAGTGCCTCCCCCTCTGCTGGCCCCCTTGAGGAAGCTGAAGCTGCAATTAGGGCACTGCTCAGCCTCCCCTTCTCCAGGCTGAACAAGCTTAGTGACCTCAGCCGCTCCTCCTAAGTCTTGCCGTCGAGACCTTTCACCATCTTGGTCATTCTCCTCTGGGCACATGTCCTTCTTGTGCTGAGGCACCCAAAGCTGCACACAGAACCTGAGGTGGGGCCACACTGGTAGGGTGAAACAATCACCTCCCTCCACCACCCAGCAATGCTGTGCTTGATGCACCCCAGGGCACGGCTGGCCCCTTTGGCCGGCAGGGCACACTATCGGCTCCTGTTATACTTGTCTCGAACCCAGATCCCCAGATCTCTTTCCATGGGGCTGCTGTCCAGCCTCTCATCCCTTTGTTTGTATGTATAACCTCAATTGCCCTCAATTGCCTGTCCCAGCTTCAGGCTTTGGCACTTGCTCTTGTTAGATGTCATATGGCTGGTGATTGCCCAGCTCTCTAGCCTTTCCAAGTCTCTCTGTACGGCTTTGCTACCATGAGGGAGTCCATGTCTCCTCCTAGTTTAGTATTGTTAGCAAACTTTCTTCACGCACATTTGATTCCTGTGTACAGATCATTTATAAAAACATTGAAGGGAACTGGCCCTAAAGCTGAGCCCTGGGGAACCCCACTGGTGACTGGTGGCCAGCCTGATGTGAGCCCATTTACTGAACCCTTCGAGGCTGACCTGTCAGCCAGCTGCTCACCCAGCATGTTACAGACTTGTCTGGCTGCACACTGGACAGTTTATCCAGAAGGATACAGTGAGAGTATTGAAAGCTTTGCTAAAATCCAAAACCACCTACTGGCTTCCCTTGGTCAACTAGATGGATGACCATGTCATAAAAGGAAATTAAGTTGCTTGAGCAGGACTTTCCCCTCGTGGGCCTGTGCTGGACGACCAATGACTGCATTGTCTCTCAAGTGTTCTTTGGTAACTCCAAGAATAAGCTTCCCCATAATTTTAGCAGGCACTGGAAGACAGTTGAAAAATAATGGAGAGTGTGGATAACTGGCTAGCTGAAAAAGTTCACATAGACACTGGCTGGACAAAAATGCACATCGTTCTCAGTTTATCTGAAGTAAAGCAAAAATACACTGTCTTTGGCTGTTCTTGTTACACAGTAACAGGAAGATTTCGGTGGGAAAAGAATGTTGCAGGTGGGAACAGATAACTACAGAAGAGAAACTAGGGGCGGGCTTGGTATTTAGGCAACTAACCAATAATGAGCTTAACTTTTGTAATATGTAGGAGCTAATTATAAGAAGGCATAAAAGGTGACTGTAAGGTACAATAAGGTACAATAAACGAAGTCTGCTGATCACTCATATTGAGGGACTGTGTCTTCCCTCCGTTGCGACAAATGGCGCCCGAACAGGGACCCTAGAGAGGGCTGAACCTGCGAGCCACGGTTCGACGGAGATTCGGGTACCGGTCCTGAAAGCAGCGCAGGAGGCGGAAGGGCACAGTCCCCGCGCCCGGGAGCACCTACAGAGGGTCCCGCCGGCCACGCGTCGCTGAAGTCTCGCAAAGGCTGCAACAGCGCTGACGAAGGTATGGAGAGACAAGCGACGTATGATTCGCTCATATGCTTTTTAGAAAAGCGGAGCGTTCAGGACATAGATTGTAAAAAGGAATTACTCGGGTTATTAGCGTATGGGATAGCATCCGGGACCCCCGCGGCAGGGGCGAGCGGCGGCGCGCAGCCCGGCAGGCCCCTTCCCGGCCGCGGTTTCTCTCCAAAGCGGCACCATCCCCCCCCCTCCGATCGGCGCCATGGCGATGCAAGCGGCCAAGCGAGCTAACATCTGGCTGCCCCCAGAGGTCAATCGGATCCTTTATATTCGGAACCTGCCGTATAAAATCACAGCGGAGGAAATGTATGATATTTTTGGGAAATACGGACCTATTCGACAAATCAGAGTTGGAAACACTCCTGAAACAAGAGGAACAGCTTAAGCTTCTCAAGGAAAAATACGGAATTCATTACAAACCCACCAAAAAATGTGCTTCAGATGTCCCCTACAAGAAATGGGTTTCTGCCTTGAACTAGCAAACATCTCTGTGCTTAAAGAGAAGCCTTTTTGCCTTGATGGAGATAATTTATTCTGTATTCTGTATTTATGCTGTATTCTGAATGTGGAAATTGGTTGGGACTAGGAGGCTGGCTTAAAGGCATTTTGCAAACGGGATTATTATTTTTTATCATTATTGTAATAATAGCTTCTTGATCAAAACCAGCCAAAATTATTTGTAAGCATTAGGCATATGTGGAAGAGAATGCCTTTATTTGAATCAGCAGTTAAGGTGTAGTTTAGTCTGATGCTGTGGTTTTATCTGCTTCTGGTGAATTTTTGAAGTGATGAAATCAGAGATACTAAGAGTTATGAGGTAATAAGGTAATAATCTAAGTAAGGGTGCTGTCTTTTACGTCTACAAGTGCAATATGCTTTATGTAGCAGAGAGAAACTTTGACAATAATGTTGCTTGAGCGAGATGTGCATGTGACAACTTGGGAAAAGGGATATCACAACTGGAGTGCAACAGTGTTTCTATGTCTGGCAGAGTGAAATCTTTCAAGACCTGAGTTTACACAGTCTAAAATAGTTAGTATTCAGAAAACCCATCTTAAGCCTCTTTTTGCTTACACAGTGTTATGGAAGTCAACTGCTATTGTAGAGAATTAATGATTTTTTAATACATATTAACAAATACTACTATTTTAACTTGAGGCAGTTGAGTGAAAAATACTCACGTGTAGCATTTGAGGGAATGTCAGCATAAATCGCACTTACATTAAGACTGCATTTTTAATTACTGTACTCGTTAAGATTCGATGATGCCATAAGGCTAAGGCCTTTTATCACAGATTGGTTCTGAACTAAAAGGTGTGTGCACATGTAGATATGCACATTTGTGTTATTTTCCTTAATTGGCTACAAAATAATATAATTAGGTTGGGGACTAGATCTTGGGAATTTGTCTATTATACTTCTGTTTGTTAAGGAACGTGCATAACACACAGCACCCATGTAGGCTTGGCTTGTGGCACAGTTGTCAAATTTAGCATAGACATTCAGACAGATAGGCAACGTACTCTTCTTGTGTGTATCACCTACAAGCCATTATGGCTTAGTGTGTAAATCTGTATGTAACTATTGAAAAAAACACTTATGAATGTATATAGCTTAGAACTAATTTTTCCCCTTTGTTAATTCTTTGATATCAATGAGGTATTCTTCAGAAAATGTATGGACTGGTTGGTTGCATAGGGGCAGTTGTTATTTGGACAGAAAATTGTTAATGGTCAGGGATTTTCCACTAAAATATTTGCAAATATTCCTAGTCAAACATCAGTTTGGTTTCTTTTTGGGTTTTGAGCTTGCGTTAGTCCATGTTCAGAACTTTAAAATTACCTTTGAATTTTTTAAACTTTTTGTATCACTGGAACAGAAAGAGCATCTAAATTAAAGCTTCAAGCTAACTTTATTTTTCAAGTATTTCAGGAATTATACTTCTGAACTGAGATTTTATAAGTTGGCTGTGTATTTTCCTGTGTTAAAACGCTGTTATTGAAAATGGTCAACCAAGCCTATGTCGCCCAAAATAAAAACGGGGGAATTGTGGATAACTGGCTAGCTGAAAAGGGTCACATAAACATAGTCCAGCTGGCTGGACAAAAATGCACATCGCTCTCAGCTTATCTGAAGTAAAGGAAAAATACACTGTCTTTGGCTGTCCTTGTTACACAGTAACAGGAAGATTTCGGTGGGAAAAGAATGTTGCAGGTGGGAACAGGTAACTACAGAAGAGAAACTAGGGGTGGGCTTGGTATTTAGGCAACTAACCAATAATGAGCTTAACTTTTGTAATATGTAGGAGCTAATTATAAGAAGGCATAAAAGGTGACTGTAAGGTACAATAAACGAAGTCTGCTGATCACTCATATTGAGGGACTGTGTCTTCCCTCCGTTGCAACAGGAGAGAGTTCCCATGATAACATCAGCCAGCTCTTTCAGTACCATGGGATGAATCCCATGAGCTGTCATGCCACTCTGCTAATCCCCTGGGGGTTCAAACAGCTGTCATCACAGGTAGTCAGTTTACCTTCAGCACAGTCTTATTTTTACTGAAAGTTTTACAGTGTATGTTTGACAGAGGGGGTGTCTAAATTCCCCCATGCAAGTGGAGTTGGTCTAACACGAAATGGCCTGCTTTTATGCCAAGTCTGCACATACAAAAAATAGGTGGCATCACAATTTGTCCTAATTTATATTCCAAAAAGCATGGCACAAAGTTAGAGGTACTTGTATTCTAGATGTAACAATGACCCAACCATTACAGTATATTGCATGACATTGATGTAATCTGATTGTAGTAAAAAGTAGAGAATGTTTGTTTGTTTTAAAGAAAGCTTTGAAAACAGCCCATGCAATTCTTTCACAGGTCACAAGGGATAGCCATGGTACAAGTTAACTGAGAAAGCATTTAATATCTCATGGGTCATTCCTACTCTTTATACTCTGTAATATTTCTATTACACTGCTTTATAGCACAATGATCTGATTCCCAAATGTTTCTGGCATTATGTAATACCTGCATATTAACAGAAAATGTTAACTTCTTTGTTTGTTAAAAAGCCTCTTCCACTGGAAATTTTGTACATTTTTATAGGAATAACAGCTAGTGTGAAAAGGAATTTCTGAAATTAGGGGGATTAATTTTAGATTAAACAGAAACTGAAAATTTCTATGGAATTAAAAAGAAAAACTTTTCTTTGTTTTCATAAGGTTCAAAATACGCAATTTCTGTAATGATCTTTTGGTTAATAAATTACATTAGAATCTTATGCATATAGAGGGTATTATACCAAAATGAAACTCATGAAATGAAACCCTATTTCAAAATGTTAAGGTGCTGAGATAAAAAAAGGATGTTTTGCCGTCTAGTGAAATAAGTCAGAATGTTCTTCTTATCATCCAAACTATAGCTGAAATAAATTACCTTAAAAAATACTCAATTTTGGTAACACAACCTTTTTTTTCCCCCCACATAAATCCTGTTTTGAAATACTCCAATTACCTTCAGTGGGAAACATTTTGCTTGCCCTAAGTCTATTGCCATGTTTGTACACAGGACCATTGCTCCCTCAGCTTAGCTATCTTCAGAGACAGATTGGTCGTTAAGTATTGAAAACAAATTAAAAATTTATATCCAATGCTGCAAGCTGCACAGGCTTACAGGTGGTTAGACATCTTAAGAAATACACTCAAGTCCCTGCAAATTCAGGTATGACTTCTGGATAAGTCGATGAGAAATACACCTCACTTGATTAGCTCTGAAACTTGTTATTGTAGACCCCTGGTTTGGAGGTGCGCATCTGGGAGTCTTTAAACAGAGCAGGAAGAAAAGCCAAGAAATTCTTCCTGGTGCCAGCTGTATGCCATCATGGATTTATGGGAGCAAACCCTTTATTTGTCAAAGCCTGCTGATTATCAGCAAAAGTGGATGAAGACTGCACCTACATGCTATTTGCAAAGCATCAAAATCAAGTTTATGAGATTTGTAGGGGGAAAAAAAAAAGATTCAATTTTTAAAATACTAACGTTTTAGTAAATCAGCTTATGTTTGCTATGTGTGAACTGCTTGGACACTTAGCCATGTCCATGATGTTTGTGTTTGCCCTGGCAAATCTTCCATGAGATTAGTTCACAGAGCCTACAGCCCTGAGAGAGGGTGCATTTCATCCTGAGCTCCTGGAAGCCTAGTGTCCTGCTTTTCAGTGTGCTAAATCCATCAGGCTGATTCTGTTCTGACAGCTTTACACAGGTAGTAACCTCTGCCAGGACTAACCTCAGGAAGAAATGAGTGTCCAGCATGTGTTAGCAATGGCAGTTTACGTAAACATTGACAGCTTCACACTGAGAAGCTGAGAAATCCATGAATGATGACTAAAGTAATTTTAGCTTTTTAAAAAAAAAGAGGTTTGTCAAGCGTCATTGTTTTGGACTTCTCCTGACCTCACTTAGCAGAATAGTCCCCCTGCCTGTAACCTTTGTCTCCAGTATTTTCAGTGATAACTAGCTTTGCAGGCACTTGTTTTCCATCATCAAATCATTAAATGGTAATGCAATTGTTAGTTTCGTTTTGGTTCTAATACATTTTGCAGCCAGTAACCATTCCCAGTTCATTAACTGACTGACCTCAGCATTAACACCCCCTCTGCTAGGGTTGCCTTGGAAACAAAGCTTCCTGTGCGTAATCCAAGCTTATCTAGCTCTTTATCCTACATGTGACCCTTAATTACTTGCTAAATTAGAATGGTTTTCTGAAAATCACAAGAGGAGGTTAATATGTTCTTCCAGAGCTGGTCAAGCTAAGATGACACTAAATTCACAGGGAATTCAAATTACATGATCCCTGAAGGCGTCTCTTTCAGAAGGAAGATGAACTTTCCCAATGGGAGGCAGTGTGCCATGATAATGCTCCTGTCACTCACTTTCCTTACCCTGCTTGTCCAGCTACAGCTTAATCCAGTATGAACAATGTAGTAAGTAAATATCAGGTTGACTAATTATGGTGCAAGATTCAGTAACCACTTGTCTTCTGCAATTAACATTGTAATTGAAATTAAGTAATACGCTTCACAGACAGATTTCTGGACTAGGAGGAGGAACAAGAAAGAATCCTCAAGGCTGGAACAGGGAAATTAAGAAAACAATAACAGGGGTCAAAATATTAATTGTCTCTTTGGAAATTGAGGTACATTTTAAGAAACTCTTCAGCCAAAAAGAAAAATTACTCTATTACTTCCAGATTTCTTGGAGTAGAGATGAAATCACATTGGTTTGTCAGAATATTGCTTACAATTTCTGAAAATACACCTTTCCTTCACTGCTTTGATAAATGGAAATTGTGAGAAAAGGTGATGCTTTCTAGGATGCCCAGTGGTTTTCCTCTCCATTTTTTACAGTTTCACATTACTTAAAGGAGACTGCGTCTTTTGCTTGTGAGAACAGCTTTATAATGCTGTGCTAAGGCTAAAATGCTATCACATGGTCTCAGAAAAAAATAAAACCTCCGTGTATCCCAACTGGAGAACATAGACCAGGCTGAAGAAACTCCTTGGTAGAGCCAAAAACCAGACTAGTCTCCTCACTGTGCGCAGCTGGCCCAGCCCTCGGCACTTCTGCATCAGTCCAAGCTGGACTTAACCACACCATCTTGTTTGCAGAGGTGCTCTGAGGGTGACTTTCCCAGGGGAGGCACTCCGGCGTTACAGACACAGTTTAGGGCATACATCTGTCTTGACAGACCAACACTGAGCCATTCAAAAGCAGCACTTACAAGTTGCTCACTTGTGCTCCATCTTTTATTGACATAGCACAAGGTAAATTTTGTATTTTTTTATACTGTCACCTAAATCTGTAATTGCTCTCTTTACTACCTTACATGCAGGGCACTATCATATTTCTGAAAATAAATAGTCTACGGATGTGTCAGTACTTTATCACTCACCTCTCAATGTGCTCTGGATCTCAACCTGCTCCGAGGACGCAATACTGTTTACTTTGCTGCCTTTACAGTGGTCTGTGTCAAGCTTGCAGCCTGCCCAGGAAATCCTGCAGGCAAGACCCTAGCAGGAATGGATCCTTAATCACCATCTGACGGTAACAGAAATGCGCCCTTCGGACAAACACAGTCTGTGCTGCCTATCTGTGCCTATCTCTGTGGTTCCCCTTCATGCTGTGTATTTGGGCAAACGTGGTGCCTGGTCAGCTGTTCACCACAATCGCCTTGTGGAAATACCTTTCCTTGTGCAGGGCTTCCTTCTCCAGGGAACAGCATTCTGTGTCATAAGTCAGTGGAATGCCACGGTTTCACAAAGCTCACTGGAACAATATGATTTAATGGTTCTTTTCCATCTGACATATATACTGCCTCTCTGCTGAGCTGCAGCACGCTTGGGCCCTTGCAGATCCATTTTCCCATACAGATGTCACAGAAAAGGAGGATAAAGGCAGCTTGAGGTTGGCAAAAACATTAGCCCTGGAACAAGCTGCTGTCTTCCTCAGGTCCTCCAAAAGTTCATGCTTCTGACCTTTTTGGGTAGTGATAGAATCCCTGGGTTCTGTGTTCTGGAGATGTCAACATCTATATCATTACTGATGTAGCATTTTCACCAGGAGCCTAATGTCTGGTTTAGCAGTTAGAGGTTTCTCCTAGCTAGACACAGTTTCTTTCCACGCAGCGTCTCATTCACTACACAAAAGTTTAAGCACAGCCAATGCAAAAACCAGAGTCTGTTTCAGCATGTCCCTATCTACTGTGAAACAAAATAACTTGGATCTGTGTACAAATGCTTGCTTTCATGGATATACATAAAATGCACAGACTAATCATTAAGGTGGGAAGAGACTAGACAAGTAAGTACAGTCTACCAGCTGTACTGCAGATTTCTCTTGGTATAAGACATACTTGTATTTTACACTTTAGTTACAGATATAGTCACCTCGTTTCTGCCTAGAATTCCTAAGCTCAACACAAGATACCTCAGCAGTTTGTCAGCATGATATGCAATGGTTCCCCCACCCTACTGTTTAGAAAGACTTCACTGTGGCCTCATTTGTTTTCTCCCTTTTCTTTCCTCTCTCACCTTTCAATGTGGTCTTGGTTAACGGGTCCAAATGCTCACAGCATTGGAGGCTGAAGGACAGATTTGTAGGTACTGCATACCCACAGGGTCTCTGACTTCCCTGCTGAGACCTCTGGAAAATACGATTTTTCTATGAATAATGACTGAAAAGCAATATATCATTTATTGCTTGGTAGGATATGAGACAGTTAAGGTATTTAATTTGTTATGGTTATACAGAATTCATCATCCTGCCAATGGGTCCCTGCCCAAGGAAGTTATCTTACAAAGATGCATTCTAGATGCATGAGAGATCAGCAAGTGCTAAGAAAGAACATACTTGCATCTTTGGTGTTTCTGCTAAAACTTCCAGCAAATATGATTATACTTTTCTACGTAGCATCTATCCATTGGTAACTGGACTCATGGTGGCAAATACTATCTTGGACAGAGAAAAATGTCAGTCCCTGCTAATTCAGGCCAATAAGCCATTTTCTGTTCTCTCTTTGCTGAACCATTGATGTGAATAAGCTGTAAATAATATGGTCAAGTTTGTATTCATAAACCAATATTCATTTTAATGCATAAATAAGCTTGTAATTGTATAGCGACAAAGGGGTTAAAATGTCTGAAAGATCATATAGACTGTTCTGGCAAGAAAGTTGCAAATCTCTGAAAGGGGAGCTGTCCTCCTTACCTGCAAAGCAAGCTGCCCTACCAAGGAGATAACGGGACAGCAGGATGGCCTTGAGTAAAATTAACAAGGAGTATTGTAAAAACCCTGGGAAAGATTTCTACAAGTCTGCCAACTCATCACTTTTGAGAACTAAGGTGAAAAGTACACCATGAGGAAGACCTACGGCCTTCCTCCCATAGACCACTGCCCACATTCTAAAGACCCCGGCCCACAATTTTTGGAAGAATCTGCGCAAGCGTGAAAGACTGATAAGCTAATTAGCATATGAAGCGAGGGTAGGCGGGTTCAGGTGATGAATATGTATAGGCGTTAATGGAATATTCATTGTTTCATTATATAAATATAAGATAATCTGCCCCTCTGGGTGTGTACGATTGGTGGAAGGATCCCCCGTACACCCGGCACCAACAATAAAGAATACTTAATCACTAAGAAATTCTGAAGACGTTCTTTGAAACACCATCATTTCCCCATTACTGTATTTGACTTCAAATGTAATTTTCAGGACAGAATTCAAGAAAGTTCTTACAAACAGGAAATGTTTTTTGTTTCCTGTAGTGAGGTCATGTAGTCAAAATAACCTGAAGGAACAGTTCCCTGTCTCAGCTGCTAGTTTCTATAATTTGGGAATCTCTGGATGTTTTCCTGTGTCACAGTGGATTGTAAGGCAGCTTTCCATGCTTGGAAAGAAGACTTAAAGGAGTGAGTTTACATTTTCAAATGAGGTTTTAAAAGTCCTCCATGCACAATTGTTAATACAGCCTAGTAACCATGATAAAATCTTTGGATGCCATCCAGATTCCTGAAAGCCACCTAGGTTTTCATGTGAGCAGACATACACAAATAAGCATATACCCTTTCTCCCTCCAGTAAAGTACTAGACTTCATACATTTCAACTTCACTGAGAGAAACACTTTATTATCAGGACTGGTGAGCCCTATGACATCTAGGGTGGGAGGTGGCTTTCCAAGCATTTTGCGTATTTTTTCCAAGAGTTTTGATTTTTGTAAGAACATAGAAAGCATTTTCAGACATTGACCCCAGATATCCACCCTTCCCTTACTTCAGTCTCTACTTTCAAGATACAGGGAATTGCAGGGATGGAAAACAGGATTACTGATGTACAACTGTCTGCCCTCTCCCTTCCAGCCTCCTAGAACACTGGGAACAAGGAGAAGAGCTTCCTTTTTCCAAAGGGTACACTTTGGAGAAGGGTCAGTTTGGAAACATGGGCCTGATCTTCATAGTCATTGTGGGAACCTCATCAATACCATAAGAAATCAGACAAAAAAACAATTAGAAGCATGCTGAAAAGACAGAGAGAAATGGAGATCATGGTGTCTGGTGGCCAGAGAGAGGCCTGACACAGATTCCCTTGGGAATGAAGGAAAGAGACAATTATCTTTATCTCTCACTCCAGTGATGTGTCCTCTATTCTTCCTTTGTGTAGGTACGAGGAGTAGAAAGGGAGAATATTTTACCATCTAAAAGAATGCTAAGCTGCTAGGTTGCAGCAAGCTGTGATTAGTTTCTCTCATAGCAAAACCAATGGGGGAAATGAAGGCATCTGAATAAGAGACCTCTTCTAAGAAACTGACTTTTTTGTACCATTAGACTGACATTGTCACATGGAATGACGATAATCAGTTTGAAAACAATTCTGGAGATCCCAAACACTTGAGATTTGTCTCCAGCTGCTCTTGAGCTACTTAATCTTTATCCCTTTTTTATTTCTTTGTTTTATATCCTTTTGATCTCTACCTTGGAACAAGAAAAATAAGTAATAGTTTCACAATGAATGCCGTAGTCCGTGGCATATTCCATTTCAGGATCCTAACAAAAGGTAAATAAGAAGATACATAGCAATAGTTACAGCTCTGGGTTGCGATGGAAAAACTTTTCAGTTTCCTGTGGCAAAAGTTAACAGAATAGTTCAGAAAAGAAAGAATATGAAAACAAGCAGATGTAGCTGTCTAAAAAGTGAGGTGAGATTAATCTACTGTGTAACTACAGACAAGCTACTTGCTACCAATCTTAAGTTATGACCACACTCCAGAACTGCAACACATGATAGGGTCATGTCCTCAGCAAACGGTTATACTGGCCCACCTTCCCACATATGTGCAATTTTAGCCTGCAAAAACCTCTTTTGGCAAGTTTATATAGTTTACGCTGTTGAAGATGATGGCTTACATGCATTGGTAAGAATCTTTGTGCTGGTATGAACTGTGTGTTGTATTGTTCATTCTACAGAAAAACTGTGAATGCAATAGCAGACTTGATGACAATTAGGTCCACATTAACAGAACATTGCACAAACTGCAGTATATACTCATCGAGCTAGCCTGCTGAGAGACATCTCTGGCAGAGAGAATCTTTTCTGAGATAGAAGTTACCTCAGTGAGACCACAGTGATCCTGACAGTAGGCACTGCAAACAATGTGGGCTTTAATGAAGATTTTTCATGCAGTTTGCGCTGCTGAGGGGGCTGCATGGTGGGTGGGTCAAACTTCCTGCGCACCAAGAGGGATAAGAGTTTGACAGTGTAAGTGCAAGGGCCACAAAGGGAAGAGATGCAGAAAATTGGTCATTTGCCATCTTTTAAATTCCAGTATTTTGAAGTTTGATATCCCTAGACTTTCTGCCACTTAGCCATTGTATGTTTAAAATATCTATTTATACATATGCAAGTTTGTATGTGCGCATATACATGGGCATACAGTTTGATTACTTCATTTTCTTCTTCAGCTGAGGGAAATGAGTAGCTGAGATAGTTATTGCAGCACAGAATAGCCATTCAGTACAAAGTGACTATACAAACAAAGTGGAATTTTCCTTTTTGGAAGTATGGTAATCAAGAAATAACCGTATCGTGACCTGGGAAATCATGTTACTTGATTACAGACTGCTGTTAAGTACTCCAGAGTCTTGCATGCTCTGTGACAATTATGAAACAACTATGAAGTATTACATAAAATAAAGGGGCACAATCATCAAATGAAAGAAGAGTTGATAGCAAGAACGACGTAAGCAAAAGTGGCCACAGGATGTTCTACTTTACCTATTAAGTTGAGACAATTTAATATAAAATCATAAAGTTACGCAGTACAGCATCTGTTCTATTTAAATCATTCATTGCTTCTATGCTAGTGCCTCTAAGTGGCAGAATTTCAGACCTGCTTATATGTGTGTATGGGTAAGAGAGAGATTTGTTTCAAGGCTAGTGCTTTTGGTTTTCTTGTCTCTTTCAGTGTGGTTAAATTATTTTATTGGCATGCTAAGTTCCAAGATTACTGCCAAATGTATGAAGTGGACAGGACAGGGCTTCACGCTGTTCTGTTTGGATTCTGACGCATTTTATCCTCCTGAAGTAACTGCAGCACACTGTATTACTCCAGCATTCTAGAATTTTACTTGAAAAATGACTTTCTGGAGTTTTGAAGAACAGCAAAACAGTTGTGTTTTCTGTGTCTAGTTAGCTGCCATGAAGAGGCTCCCAATTCCCTTGACATTGCCCACAGATGTAGTCTAAAAACCCAAGATATATTCTCCAATTATTTGGAGATATTTTAGAATATAGCTGGGTAGAAGACACTATACAAAACGTCAACTACTTCTTCCCCTGTGTTAACAAGTATTAACTTAGCAAGAATAGTCGATACTTACAGAAGTTCTTCTAAAATTTATCTCAAAAATATTTTGCTTCCATGTCTCATCCGAACAGTACATTTGTTTAATTTTTTCTGTAACCAAAAGACTGTGCCTCTCCCAGTGAACATGTAAAGGTTTTACTTTCATCGATGCCGGAGTAGATGTGTGCAATCTTAAAAAAAAGAACTTAATGTGCCCTCAGCAGCTCCCAGGATCCTCCCCCTCTTTAGCAGGCTCTGAACCTACTTACTCTTAAATTGCTCATACTGGCAGATTGGTAAGGGAAGGGATGTCAGAAATAAATGGGCATGAAAAAAGGTAGCACAAAACACAAGGCGGGAAAGAAACAGAAAAAACCCGCTCCCCTGCTAACTGTTCTCTAGCGTGAGGCGGCCGGAACGGGAGAGGTGGCGGTGCGGGCTGCGCGGCCCAGCCGCGGCCTGCGGCGCTGTGAGGACGGCCTGCGCCGGGCCGCGCCCCCGCCCCTGTGGCTGCCGGCCGCCCCCCCGGCTCTGCCCGCGCGGGCGGCACCCAGGGTTCGCTCTGCTCCCTTCCGCGGAGGAAGGCTGGACCCCTGCGATGCGAAGAACAGCACCGGTGCTGCTGCAGGCTTCCCGACGGACAGAGCCCGCGCAGCAGGTCCCTGCCGAGGGAGGCGGCCGCGCCGATGGGGACCGCAGGCCATCCCCCCGCCCCCGGCACTCTGGAGACGGTGGGTGGCACGCAGCCGTGCGAGAGGCCGAGGTACGACAGGCCGCACGGCCGCGAGGGCTCCGCGACGCCCCGGCTGCCGGCGGAGAGGCGCGCCGTCGGCCGAGCCGGCTCCCTGCAGCCGCGGCCCCCGCGTGAACGCCCGAGGGGACGGGCAGCTCTCCCCCGGCAGCGCGCACGCCTCCGTGGCTGCTCGCCACTGCTACAGGCCAGGCTCCCTCACACGCACCACCTCTCGGGCTCCCGGACCCCGCCGCCTGCAGGGCGGGGCCCCCCGGCGCGCCGGAGGGAGGCAGCCTGGCCCGCCCCTTGCCCCGCCTCCGCGCGCGGCCAATCGTGTGGCGCCCTGTTGGCTGTGCCCGGCGTCCCGCGGCACGGGCCAAGATGGCGGTGTGCGCGCAGCGGGGTGGCCTGGCTGCGACCCTCCTCGCCGCTACGCTGCTTGCCCTCGGGCTGGCAGCGGAGCGCCCGGCGGCCCCTGTGCCACACCGCCGCTTCGAGTACAAGTACAGCTTCAAGGGGCCGCACCTAGTGCAGGCGGACGGGACGGTGCCGTTCTGGGTGCATATGGGCAGTAAGTGCCGCGCCGCGGCGGCGGGTGCGCAGCCCTCGTGGCCTGAAGGGAAGGTGCGGGAAGGAGCCGCTCTGGCCGGGAGCCGAGGGACGCGGCGGCGGGGGCAGGCGCCAGGGGTTCCGGCGGGCGTCTTGCGGGAGGAGGGCCAGGGCGAGCGGGCCCAGCCCGGCGGCGCGCCGCGGGGCACGTACCGCGGTGGCTGTGCGACGCCCCCGAGTTCCCCCCGCGGCGCCTCCCGCGCGGCCGTCGTGGCGGCGGCGGTGTGGCGCCGGGCCGGGCCGGGAGGGAGGGGGTTCGCCGCTGCGGTGCGCCCGGGGCCGGCTGCCGGTCCCCGCGGCACAGCAGCGCGTGGTGCTCGCGCAGCGCGACGTGGCAGACACGGCTGCGTCGTCCGTAGGCGCCGTGCGGGCCTGGCCTGGCTTGGGAGGCACCGGGTCATCCCTCAGGCCACCCGCTTTTTAAGACGTATGGGTGCTGACCCGTGCACTGGGTTCCGCCGCAGCACAGTTCCTCTGAAGTAACTTATGCCGTGGTTTTATTGTTTGGTGGACTTTAGTTTATATTGGTTAATTCACGAGTGCCGACTTTTGACCTTATTTGACATTATGCCACAAGCAATGTGGAGGAAACTGTCTATAGACAGATTTTTCCTGCTTTTTTAATCAGATAATCACAAAAGTAGATGTTATTTAACGTAAGTTAATTAATTTATCTAAATGTGTGACTAATTATTCTTTTAATTAGAGAATCAGAACCTCTGTCTTTAAAAAGCAGAACAAAAATTTGTCACTTGTTAAACAGTATGTGGGATACAGCAGAAAGCTAAGCCTGAGGTTTTTTTGTTGTGTTTGTTTTTTTAATTAATATGTATCCTAACAGCAGGACCAGCATTCTCCTGAAGTTTTATGTTGTGGTCCCAAATCGAAGGTGATTAAGCAGTAGTAAGGAAGTTATTGAAAGTAAAGGTGTGGGGATTTGGGTCCCGTCCCCTCCCCCCCCCCCCCCCCAAAGCAGTTGAGTACTTCACTGAAAAGTTTGTTTTGAAAACTGTTTGCTAATTGAGGAGACCAGAAAATTTGAGTTTTGAAGATTTGTTAATTGGCTAGTTAAGCACTTGCAATACTTTCTCTTTCATATATTCATTGTTGGTTTCTTTCCTTTCTAGATGCTATACCAAGTACAGATCAGATTCGTGTAACGACATCTTTGAAAAGCCAAAGAGGGTCAGCGTGGACAAAAAACAAGTCAATATTTGAATATTGGGAAGTCAAAGTGACCTTTCGAGTTACAGGAAGAGGCCGCATTGGAGCTGATGGATTGGTATTAAAAATTCGAGCTAACAAAAAGAAAAAAATTTGGCATGCTTTAAAAAGTTATTCTTGACTTACAGCTCTTACTTGCTTTCTGTAATAGGCAATCTGGTTTACAGAAGAGCAAGGCTTGGAAGGTCCTGTTTTTGGGGCAGCTGATAAATGGAATGGTGTTGGAATTTTCTTTGATTCCTTTGACAATGATGGAAAGGTTAGTTGGGAGTAAAGGTTATAAATTAATTTCCTGCCTGTTTTGTACATATAACCTCGGGGCTGGGGGGGGGGGGGGCAGGGAATGGGGTCGGAGCAGGAGAAGGCGTAATTTTCCTCCTTCCCCCTTTTCACTTTGAAGGGATAATTTAGAATAGTCAGGTTTGTCTTGCAGAATTTCTACTAGACTTTTTCACACTCTTTTCTTTTTTCTTTCCTTTTTTTTTTAAGCTTGAAACTTGAAGCATAACACATAACTAATTGGTTTGTGTGTTAAATTAAATACATACATAAAAGCTGAAATTCAGAATGTCCATACGCAATTTGAAATGTTGATATATCTGAAGATGTGTGGTTTTGAAGAGGCATATTGTACAAAAATATGACACTGTGGGAACACAAATTTCTGTGTTTGTCTTCAGAGATGCTCCTTTTCCTGGAGCAGATCTGCTTTGAGTAGTTCAGCAGCAAAAATTCTGTAGCAGATGGGGGTGGCAGTTGCTGTTTTGAATTTCCAGTTTTCCAGTCCAGAATGATCCTGGGAAACTTTAACAATACATAGTATGTTTGCTTTGCTTTTTTTTGTACTTCCTGCACTACTTCAGCTTCCTTTTAGATGTATTTTTTTAGGTGTACAGGCTTTATTCCTACAGATGGCTTTTGATATACAGCAGACTTCTTCATATATCAAAGCTGGAAGGCTGAAGGTGACAATTGTTTCTGATCTTCAAGGACAAGACCTAGAATTAGAGTATTGTTCAAGTAATGAAGAATTTTTTAATCTTTTTTTTTTTTTTCTTTTTTTTTCTGACTTCTGGCATACATATGGGCACTTGCAAAGTTTAACTGGCAGAGGATGCCTTCTACCAAAAACTCATGTGGACAACACTGTTCACCAGAACTTTGATAGCACTGGGGCTCTTGATTGTGACAAGTTTAGTTGGTGTGGTGTGAAACCCTTTTTCAGAAAGTGATGATATGTCACTTCCAGTCAAAATAAAAGTCCTCTGGTCTGACGTGTCTTAAATACTGGAGTTTGTAAGACTCATTTTAATGACAACCTGTTAACTTTCTTCGGTGCCACTATGGAGTAATTCTTGTTGCTGTTTCAGTGTGTTTGCTGGAAGATGTTTGGTGCTGTAACTGGTCCTCAGCTTAATATGCTAGCATCCAGAACTAGACTTCATCTAGTACTGCCAATTCAAAGCACCCTGCTTATGAAGCTGATTAAAAACTCCAAAGCCTTTTTTCTCTTCCTTCTAAGACTGTAGATAATACTAGAGTTGATTTTTTTTTTTCTCTGTAGAAGTAGTGACAAGAGCTTCTTCAAAAAATAAATAAACTTTCATAGTTGTGAACACCTGAAATTGTACAAACCGCACTAAGTATCACAAGAGTTTACAGCACATCTTTCCTGTGACCTTTGGAGGCAAAAAAATTAGAAGTTATTCCCTGCTTTGGATTCTCTACTGTCTTTCAAGTTCTTGTATGTGCTTGCATCTAGACATGATCCCCAGTGGAAATTGGTCTGCCTGTTGACCACTAGGATTGAATACTATACTATATGTACTAACACTATATGCAGATATGCTCTGAACTAATTCAGTATTACTGTTGTTAAACTGAAATAAATGGTAAGATGATTAGACTGAAGTATTCCAGTGGTACTGAATAGGTAATACTAATGATGTAATAATGAAGGTAACCAAACTCCATTGCTTGAGAAGTAGAAACACTGATATATTTCTGTATACCAGTGTTTTGTTCAGTGGTTGTGATCTATGTGATAAAGCAAAAGAAACAGATCATTTGGTGGTTGTGGTTTTCTGTGAAGACAAAGGACCACCTGCCTCACTACTGTGAACTGGGAAGGACATTATTTCTTGAAGTCTTGGAAGTCTTGAGGCTTTTTTCTTAAGAGCTAACGATCTGTCTAGCAGGACGGTATATTCCTTTATGTTGTGTTTTAACCCTGGTAGGCAGCTGAGCACCACACAGCTGCTTGCTCACTCCCCCTCTCATGGGATGGGGGAGAAAATTGGAAGGGTAAAAGTGAGGAAAACTTGTGGGTTGAGATAAACATGGCTTAACAGGTAAAGCGGTGTGCTCCAGCAAAGCGAAACAAAGAATTCACTGTTTTCCATCATCAGGCAGGTGTTAGGCTCCAGGAAGAGCAGGATTCCATCATGCATAATGATGACTTACAAAGACAAATGCCGTAATTCTGTGTGCCCTGCTTCCTCTATCTTCCCCAGCTTTTATGGCTGAGCATGATGCCATATGCTCCAGGTTATCCCTTTGGCCAGTTTGGGTCAGCTGTCCTGGCTGTGGCCCCTCAGAGCTTACGCCCCCAAGCCTGCTTACTGGTGGGGAACTGTGAGAAGCAGAAAAGGCCTTGAGGGCTGTGTAAGCAGTAGCTGAAATGTGGCTGTGTTATCAAGACTGTTTACATCATAAAGCCAAAATGTAGTCCCTTAAAATCTACTAGGAAGAAATTTCACTCTATCCCAGCCAAAACCACTACACTTGAGGAGATGATGAATTGAAACATTGAAGGGGGAAGGGAGGTTAACTGTTGAAATCTTGTGCTCTTTTAGAAACTGGAGTTTATGAATAAACTCCTGGAAGCCACTGGGATAGCACTGCAAATCTGTTCTGCCCTATGTTAGCTTGTCCTCATCCTGTAGCAGTTTAAATAACTGGGGATGTGTTCAACAGACTTTGTTTAGTCTCTGACAGATAGTTCCTGAGGTTTTTGTCATGACTGTGGCAAGGTCAGCAGGTTGTCAACATAGTGTCTGTTTGGATGGTTTTCCCAGTGTTATGTTGCCAAAGTTGAATGTATAAGTCGCCTATTAGTTTCAAGATCTGTATCTTCACTACATACAAATTTCTACTGTCTGTGGCTTTTGCATTTCTATATTTGTCAAATTACTGTAATTGTTAGCATATACAGGAACTTAATTTGTATGAGTTTTTTCACCCCTAACTATTCAAAGAATATAGCAGTCCCTTGCAAAGCACACAGTGTGACGCTGTGACTCAGTCATTTTGCTTTTGTAATCCTGAAGTATAGAAAGAATAAAAACACCTGTGCTTTACTTGTAATGACTTTAAGTGTTTCATCACAGAAAGTCTATCAGTGATGTTATTTAAGTTTCACTTCAAATTAAACTATTGTATTTGTTTGCTGTTTTTTTTTAGAAAAACAATCCTGCAGTGATCGTGGTAGGCAACAATGGAAAACGTCTGTATGACCATCAGAAGTAAGTTTATTTTCAGTGGTAATGATAAACGGTTGCTTTTCAGTGATGAAATTTTGCATGAAATTCTTTGAGAAACTTTATAAAGGTTTCTTTCATATGAAACTTTGTTGTTTCCTTTACATTTGAATTTTTCTGTTTGCTAAAACACTGTTTTGTTAGTAACAGCACAGAAACTGGCAACTGATGGATATTTAAATGGCCTGTGTCCTTTGGGGTGGGTGAGTCTGGAGGTACAGACTTTTTACCTCTTCATTGCTTAAGGATATTTTCCACACACAGCTAATAACTGATGGAAGTGACTAGCTGAAAGCTAATTGCCCGTTACTGAAATTATTTGATTTCTGTTTTTTTATTGTCGGCAACACACTTGCCACCTTTTTGGATTCTCTGAGAAGAGAGGTGTTTAGCTTAGTTGGTACAGCCTGGACTGTAGCTTATTTCCATCTCAGTTCACAGGGACGGCAATATTCCCCATTACTGCATTCTGTCTATAATTTGTCCTGTGTAGAGCATCTAGTCCTGTTGACCCCAGGCTTCAAAAAAGCTCAGTGCAGTTGTGGGACAGTTTCTGAAAAACTTGCATATTGAAAAACTATCGTGATGTTGCTTAGTGATACACTGATGCTTTTTTGTCTTAGCTGATAAATCATAAGATATAGTTTTATGCAAGTTGTCTTCTTGCATAGTGATGGTTCCACGCAAGCATTGGCATCCTGTCAGAGGGACTTTCGTAACAAGCCCTATCCTGTTCGAGTAAAGACAACATACTACCAAAAAACGTTAACTGTAAGTACTCTGAAATAACATAATTGCTCATGTCTTTCAGGTTAAGTGTGAGATTGTTATGAAAACCCAAAGACCCCATGTGTTAATTCTAATATTCTTAAAAATGTTGAGCTTGGTAGCAGAAGTTCGAAGGAGGTACAGTATGTTCAAATCCTAGATGAGTTCTTTTAGCTACCTTAGTGCATCTAATTTCCTGAGCTGACTTAGCAGGTATTACTGGTTTTTTCTGATGTTACTTAGGTGTCATCTTGCTGACAGACTCATATCTGCTCACACCCTCCTGTTGCTTTTATTTGCCTGTAGAGGTGTCCCAAAACCAGCATCTGTTCCTCAGCTTCCTGGTGGTTGAGCAGCTCCTTAACTTGAACGGTATTTCTCAAGCTGATCTGAGAGCTGCAGAGGGCTTCATAGCTGATTGTAAGAGGTTCTTGAAATGTGACTAAAATCTGAGGCTCACTCTTTGACAGTAGATTTAGATTTGCTGCTTGAGGCTTCCCACCTTCCAGAAATAACAGGACTTTAAAGAAGATAGAAACCCATTGGTACAAGGGAGCATTCAAGGGTTCTTGAATACTGTTCACATGACTATGAATTCCTTCTAGATAAGGAAAGAAAAACATTGATGTGGTGTTGGTTGCGATGGCTATAAAGCGTGTGTTTCTTGGCTTCTGATTTCTTCAGAAAAGGTGCCGATAGGTATTAGCCGTAAGTCACACAGCTGTCATTTTGTAGTAGAACTTTTTCTAAAAGTAAACATGAATGCACCTAAAAGAGGGTAGACCTTGCACTGTGTTGTAATGATAAAGGCCATCTGTTACTCTTCAATGAAAATAAAATTTCAGACTCCAAGGCTGCTTTCTTTTTGAATGTGCCTGGTCCTTTCTTATCTAGGAGCTCCTCTGGCCCAAACTGCTAACATTAGCAGTTCAGTAAATGCATCCATAGAGAAGGAGAGAAACTCCCTAAGCTTAGAGTCAGCCTAAGAACAATAAGGGATGAGTCTTCTAGATCATACCAAAAATCTGTGTTGCCTTTACTGGGATGCATACTTTTGATAGACTGGGCTTTAATTATCCCCAAGGCAGGGATTTCTTGAAACACAGTTGATGTTACTACGCCATGATCAGTTATAGAATAGATTAATTCTGTTTGGAAGGGACTTGGAATGGTCATCTAGCCCAACTGCCTGGCCTCTCCAGGGCTGACCAAAAGTTAAAGCACATTGTCAAGGGAATTGTCCAAATGCCTCTTAAACGCTGACAGGCGTGGGGCATTGACCACCTTTCCAGGAAGCCTGTCCCAGGGTTTGAGCACCCTCTTGGTAAAGAAATGCTTCCTCACATCCAGTCTGAACCTCCCCATGCGCAGCTTTGAGCCATTCCCAGGCACCCTGTCCCTGGATCCCAGCGAGAAGAGCTCAGCACCTCCCTCTCCACATCCCCTCCTTGGGAAGCTGCAGAGAGCAACAAGGTTGCCCCTCAGCCTCCCTCTCTCCAAACTAGACAAGCCCAGAGTCCTCAGCCTCTCCTCACAGGACATGCCTTCCAGCCCTTCACCAGCTTTGCCCTTCTCTGGAGGCATGTGAGTACCTGAACATCCTTCCTGAAATTGTGGGGCCCAGAACTGCGCACACTGCTCAAGGTGAGGCCATACCGACGATAAATACAGCTACAGAGTCACCCCTCTTGAGCCACTGGTTCTGCTGTGTTTGGTGCACCCTAAAATGCAGTTTGCCCTCATTGCTGGATCATTTTGAGCCTGCCATCATCCAACACCCCCAGGTCCCTTTCTGTAGGACTGCTCTCCGCTCTGGCATTACTCTGTCCCAGGTGCAGGATCCAGTGTTTCTTATTCAGTTTCATGCCATTGATGATGCCCAATGCTCCAGTCTGTCTAGATCCCTCTGCAGGGCCTCTTGTCCCTTGAGTCAACAGCACCTCCCAGTTTAGTATTATCAGAAGACTTGCTAATGGTAATTCAACTCCTGCATCCAGATCACTGATAAAAATGCTGAACAGCACTGCCTCTAGAATTGAGCCCTGAGGAACGCAGCTGGTGACTAGTCACCAGCCAGATGTACCCCAGTTCAGGTCAAGCCTTTGAGCCCTGCCATCCAGCCAGTTCTTCACCCAGTGCACCATGAACCTGCGTATCTCACAGCTGGACAGCATGTCCAGAAGGATACTGTGAGCGATAGTATCAAAAGCCTTACTGAAATCCAAAAGAACTATCTCCACCACCTTCCCTTCACCCACTGGGTGGATGGCCTTCCTGTAGGATATCAAAGTAGTTAAGCAGGACTTCCACTTCATGAGCCCGTGTTCACTGTGCCTGGTGATTGCATTGTTCTTTAGATGCTTTTCGGTAGCACTCAGTATGATCTTCTCCATATTTTTCCAGTCACTGAGGTTAATCTAACAAGTGTGTAGTTTCCTGGGTCTTCCCTCATGCCCTTCTTGTAAATTGGAATAATGTTTGCTAGCTTCCAGTCAGTGGGGACCTCCCCAGACTCCTAAGACCTTTGCTAGATGGTTGAGAAGGGTCCTGCTGCAACATCCACTAGCTCCTTCCACACTCTGTGATGAATACCATCTGGCCCTGTGCACTTGGGAACATTCAGCGGGTACATCTTGTCCCTTACAATTTTAATGTCCACAAATGGAAAGGTCACCGCTCCTGCAGCCGTGGTCATCTGACTTGGAGGACCAGGCAGCCCAAGGTCTATATTGGTACAGACTAAGGCAAAAAGAGTTGAATGCTTCTGCCTCTTGTTCATCCCTGTTTGTCAGGTGACTATCTTCAACAAGTGTTGGTCTAATGTTTTCCTTGAACCTCCTCTTACTATTAACGTACTTCAAAAAGCCTTTCTTGTTGTTTGACAGTTGCGTTGACCAGCCAGTTTCAACCCTTGTTGAGCTTTTGCCTTTTGTGTCTTCTCCCTGCATGTGCAAACCATGACTCTGTAATCTGCCTGTGAAGTATGAACTTGCTTCCAGAGATCATACAATTTCTTTTTCCTCTTGAGTTCCAAGAGGATTCTGTGTTCAGCCAAGCCCTGCTTGCTTGACTTCTGACACAATGGGATTGCCTGCTGCTGTGCAAGCAAGGTTCTTAAAAGAAGAGGAAAAGAAAAAAAAAAAAAAAGTGGCTAAAAACTGACCAACAGTCATGGACCCCTAAGCCCTCAAAAGCAGTTTCTCTGCTAACTGCTTCTTGGGTAGCTTAAACTTTGCTCTCTTGAAATCCAGGTTAGCAACTCTGGTGATGTTTTTTCTCATTCCAACAAATATTTTAAAATCTACCATTTAGTAATTGCTGTGGCTAAGACAGCCATCTACCATCACACCTCCCATGAGTCATCCTGTGTTCACAAATAACAAGTGTAGGAGGGTGCCTTTCCTAGTTGCCTCACTGAGTACATGTGACAAGAAATTATCTTCATCTTCAGGAATTTCCTAGATGTGCTTGTCACAGCACCGTGGTATTCCGAGTTGATGTCTGGAAAGTTGAAATCTCCCATAAAGACAAGGACTGCTGATCCAGGGATTTCTCCTAATTGCCTATAGTGCTAACATCAGTGCTAACATCCTGGCTAGGTGATGAGTAGTGGATGCCCGCAATGACATCTGCTGTTCTCCATCTCTCTAATCCTCACCCAGAGGCTCTCAACCACATCATCTCTTAACTGTAAGGGCTGTACAGTCTAACCTGTCAGTTATGTATATGTGCAGCTTTTCCACCTTGCTTGCCCTGCCTGTGCATCCTCAACAGCCTGTGCCCTCCATCCCAGCGCTCCAGCTGTGGGACTCATTCTCCCAAGTCTTACTAATACCAATGACATTGTAGCTCTGGGAACAGACCAGGACTTCCAGTTTGTCCCATTTGTCTTATATTGAGTGTGCTGGTGTATGAGCATCTCAGATGTGGTCCTAAACCCTCAGTGTTCCCTGGTTTAGGAGCACATCTTAAATTGATGGCTTTTTTTTTTTTTTAAATAAGATAGTTAACAGCATAAATGTTCCCATTGGCACCCTCAGGCAGTGCTGTGCCATCCCTTGGCTTACGTTCACCTCTCCTGATAGTATCCCTTTCCCCATATGTTCCTTCCCATGCACTAATTTGCCTTGCTGCTTCTTTTAACTGAAATGAATACATTTTTATATGTCTCAATTCTGTGCAGCGTGTCCTCCTAGGTGCTGAACGTTGAATCAGGCCTTTTTTTCCTTTTTAAAGTAGAAAGCTTATGCATTTTCTTTGTATAATGTGTCTTTTCAGAAAAGAAGTAAGTTCTGGTTTCTAGTATCAGATGCCGAGTTACCTGAAAAGTTGTAGTTATGAGCATTACTGTAATCTGACAAAGCAAGTAACACAGATTTATGTAGTAAACATTGTAAGTGTTTATCCTTTTAGGTATTAATTAACAACGGGTTTACTCCGGATAAAGAAGACTATGAATTTTGTGCAGAAGTGCAAGATATAGTATTGCCGTCACAAGGATATTTTGGAATATCTGCAGCAACAGGGGGCCTTGCAGGTAGCAAATGCTAAAAATTGTGACAAATGATGTGGGAACTTGCAGGGCTGATGAGAGAGTTTTTTACTGCTAGTGTTAATCCGTTATACCAGCTTTTTACCACAATGATGTACTTAATCCTCTCCTATTCCCGAATTACTGATATGTGTAGGCCTTTTCCTAGCTGGAGCAGAAGGACTTTCAATGTGTCCCGACAAAGATACTGTGTAGTCTCATTCTCCACTAGATAAACTTTTGGGAGGACTTTGGGAGGATGTTGTTGCCTGAAGATCCTTGGAAGTGCAGGGTTGACTTGGGAATTTGTAATGTTTAGCAGTACAATTAACAGTGGGTTTTTTTGTTCTGTTTGTTGAATACAGATGATCATGATGTCCTGTCTTTTCTGACCTTCCAGTTGACTGAGCCCGGGAAGGCAGTAGTAAGCATTTTTGTGCATAATACAGTGTTGTTATATGTGTTTTGTATATAGCACCATATAACAATATTTTCTTGGAAGTCGTATTTGGCATCCCTGTTTCAGGGATTTTTGCATCTAGTTGTGCTGTCATCTGTTTTAGAAAAATGAGACTAATGCTGTAATGTTTTGGTAATATTGTAATAGACATTTGCAAGACAAGAATTCTTGAAGCAACACTGAATCAACAAAAATCCTGGTATTTAATCAAAACATGCAGAGAAAACAAACTAAAAAATACACTTTGTTTGAAAGCAGACAAATAATGTTCTTGCTTTCAATTTTGCATACCTCTAGAACAGTTCTGTACTGCTAAACAGGATCTATCCTTGTAAAACTTAGTTTCTTTTTAATCGCAGAAAGTACAAATGTATCAGGGGAAAAAGCTGTGGGTCTCCCTAGGAATGTCTGGTTTCTTACTTCAACTTAATATATTAATGTGCTCCACTAATTGTGTTTCAAATCAGAAATCTGAACAGCCTTGCTGGAGAATAAGTTACGTAGGAGTGTCTGGTTTCTCACTTCAACTTAATATATTAATGTGCTCCACTAATTGTGTTTCAAATCTGAAATCTGAACAGCCTTGCTGGAGAATAAGTTACGTAGGAGTGGTGGAGAACATGAAAAAATCTCTCCCCCACCCCTTGATAATGTTTTAAAGTCAACACCAGATGCAGAAATTCCTCAAAAAGATAAAGAGAAGTATCAAGAAGAGTTTGAACACTTTCAACAAGAACTGGATAAAAAGAAAGAAGAGTTTCAAAAGGAACATCCTGATGTGCAAGGGCAGCCAGGCAAGTTATTTGAGCAATTTTTCAGTTGACAAGAAAAATGTTTACTTTCTGGGATATTCAGAGCTAGGGCCTGATACTCTGATCTTACTAAGCTCCTTCTGATCTTACTTACTTTATTTAAGAATCTTTGGTCTTTCGTTTGCAAAGTGTTTTCTGAAATACAAAGTCCCTTTTGTCATGCCTGGATTGAGAACAAAACAAACCACAGAAACATGATGGGAACAATGAGAATCTGTATGGAACAGTGGAAGAGAGAGAAGGTCATGCATCCCTGGCTGTAAAGTGATGATTAAGGAAGCACAGCCTCTTTGGTTATTTGAAAATTTATTTGAAAGGTCATCTTTTTGGTCTGTTTCTGCACATTCATAGCAAAATGTTTTTTTCCATCTTGTTTTATGGATGGTTATTAAAGGTGGGCTAGTGGATATGCTGAAATGTCCTTCCTTGGAAAATCTTAATGTTTGCCTAATACTGGATATATAGTGAGTTCGGTCAATTTCAGGACCACAGCATTAGCTGGAATACAGTGTTTATTCATGTTGGCTAGTAATGACATTTCAAGCTTGATATTCTTAAAAACTGTGGCTGTTATTTTTACATTTTAAGCTATTGATAAGAAATTTAATGTTGGCTGGGTAAGGCAGAATTGCCCTTTCCACTTGCAGCTCTCAGCAAATACTGGTTTAAAGATATTTCACACTGGAACACTTTTTTACACTGTTTTCAAATTATACTTAATTTAGGAAGATTGCAATAATGACTCTTGCCCACTTTTTTTGAGTGTTTAGCTAAAGTGCTTAGACTTTGTTCTCCTATGGAACATGGTGGGGGTTTTGTTTGTTTGCTTGGATAGGTTTATTTATATTTTAGAGCTAGGCAAAAAAAATCTACTGATCTGAAAATGTAATGGAAGCCAGTCTGTATCTTGCTTTTGTGGATTGAATTGGCTGTATTTGAATGCATACATATCAGGAATGTACTGTGGGCATCTGGACCTGAAATTTCAGGTTGTCATTTTTTTTGCACAGTGTTAAGTTGTGACTGTTCCAAGGGTCCTACACCATTTTATCTTCATCTGTGCTTTTGGAATATTGTCCAGCCTTCCATTGAGAAGAAAGAACAATCTTTTTGCCACATAGTCTTTTGGCCTTTCTTTCTGGATGTTGAAGCTGTAGAGGAACTTGCTCAAAATGTGCAGTCACTTGTCTATTTCAAGCTACATTTTACACCTTACTTTTTGTAAAAAGTAGCTGTTACTTAATATCTGCAAATCTCCTCTGAAGGGTAGTTGGTAATGCAGTGCTAGCTTATGCAAAAAATTATGCCTCCTAGTAATAACAGCATCTTGTTTCCATTATTTTGCACGTTGCCACTGTATTAAAATAGGAACTCTGAGATGGAGTCTGGGTTTGAATGTGTGGTTATCTCTGTTCATTTGTTGTGATCCCATTTGGGTATCCTTTGCCGTGGCAATGGTGATAAATAAACATCAAATACATGAAATTATCAGAAAAAAAGTAATCCGTGTGGTAACTTGAAGGGTGCAAGAAAAATGATACAGTGCAACTTAAGAGGAATGCATGTATGTTAAGAACTACCTGTACTTTTTCCTTAACAGCAGATGATCTTTTTGAAACTGTAAGTGATCGTGAGCTGAGACAAATCTTTGAGGGGCAGAATCGAATTCATCTTGAAATCAAACAGCTTAATAGGCAATTGGACATGATTCTGGATGAGCAGAGGAGATACGTCTCTGCAGTCACAGATGAGATTGCTAAAAGAGGAGCTGGTTTTCCAGGTCAACAAGGACAGGTAAATTAGAAAAACAACAGCAAACAAACAAAAAAACCAAACCCAAAAAACACTGTGATTGACAGCTCAGCCTAATTTCAACAGCATGATTGATTTGCTTTTTCTGAGATATACTTATCTTTTTCTCACCCACCCTTTACACCCTCCAGGTTTCGCAGCAAGAGATTGAGACAGTTGTGAAAACTCAAGAAGAGGTCATTAGACAAGTAAATGAAATGAGGTAAATACTTCCTAAATATTAAGGCTGTGTTTTGAATTTTATGTTATTTTCCACCTTTTAAATCCTATTTATTATTTCAGTAGGAGAATACTGACAAAATTCTCTGTGAAATTGAAATTTCTGTCAGTTCTGTAGTGATAAATTTGTGCATACATTTAATTTCTATAACTAAATGAACTCAAATAATGTAATTAAGTTCATGTCCCTAGGGTGGCTAAGCCCCCTAATTTGCCTTTTTTAATTATTATTTATTTTTTATTGTAAGATTCTAGTTGAACAAGTAAGTCCAGTCCCTCTAAAAAAAATCGATTTCTGCTAATGTGATAACCTGCTACCTCATGAAAGGTTGTTGCTCTGATTTTGAAGTATTGATAACACAATGAGCATAAATGCCTTCAACTTAGAGCTAGTGAACCAGAAAAAAGTGTATTGGAGTATCTTGTTGATATACTCAATCTACTCCTGATATCCTGATTTTATTTTTTATTATTATATAATATTATTAGTCTATAATATTATACTTGGACAATATTATATGAGATATATTTGAAGTTTTGCTTAATGTAAACAACCTGTAAAGGCATGTAAGTAATTGTGAGAAGTAGTTCTGTACAAATGAAATTGTATATGCATTTAATAAGAATTGTTGAGATTTATTGCTTATTCCTCTAATTACATTTTTGGGGGGGGCGTTAAAGTAGTTCTTTCTTCAATATACACATATATTTTGTCTTTTGAGTTTTTTCCCTTATTCTGTTGTGACTGCCTAAAGCTCATATATTGATTATTGCTCCATAGGGGTCTCTTTAAGTGTTAGTGATTTGTGTATCGCAAAAAGTATGTATAGTTTTATGTCGAGTCTCTCAGAATTCCAGTGTGTATAAGCATTGGAGAGGCCTCTTCTTTTTTTTTTTTTCTTCTTTTTCCTTTCCCTTGTAGATTAACCTTTTTCTATCAGTAGGAGTAGGGCTAGGCCTTGAGAGAGTGTTGCTTCTTGATGGCAGCTGAAACAAGGGTCAGATATGGAAAATATTTAATGTCCTTTCTTGGCCTGAACTTTGAATAATAAAGGGACAAAAAGTGCAGTTTCCACAGTCCTGCACCAGTGAAGGAGTAACTTAGCCCATCAGTACAGTCAGGGGACTGATCAGCTGGAAAGTGGTTTTGCAGAAAAGAACTTGAGAATCCTGGTGGACAAGAAGTTGGATGTTGGGCAGCAATGCACTTGTACAGGAAAGACAACTAGCAGCATCCTAGGCTGAGTATTGCCGTTGGGTTGAGGGGGATGATTCTTCCTCTCTACTCAGCACTGGTGACACCACATCCGGAGTCCTGTGCCCAGTCCTGGGCACCCTGGTACAGAAGGGGCATGGACATACTGGAAGGAGTCACGTGAAGGATCATGAAAATGATTGAAGGGTTGGAGCATTTGTTGTATAAGGAGAGGCTGAGGGAGCTAGGATTGTATAGCCTGGAGAAAAGGCTTGGGGGTATCTCATCAGTGGGTATAAATACATGACCTTGGATGTGGTGAGGGTGATAGAAACAGGCAGACTCTTCTCACTGGTACCCAATGACAGAATGAAAAGCAACAGGCACAAACTCAAATACAGGAAATTCTGTGTAGACCTGAGAAACTTGTGAGAGTGATGGAACACTGGAATAGGTTGGTTGCCCAGAGAGGTTTTGCAGTCTCCATCCCCGTAGATACCGGAAACCCAACTTGACTAAAAATTCTGTGGTTTGTTAGGTGCTAAGACACACTGTCATACAGCACTTAAGGGGAAAAGAAAAAAAAAAAAGGACACTAATACTAAATTACTGTAACTTACACTTAGATTGTGTAGTAAACACACAAATGTGTTTTTCACGTCCCAGTGTATTGTGTAGACTGTTTTAGTAATCTTATCCCCATTTCTTGTAGGTTAGAGAAAATTTGAGTGTGTTGATTGGTTCTTTTGTCAGAGGAGTTTCTGCCAGCGAACTTCCTCAGGAAATCCTGTATCTGCAGGGATGCTTACAAGTTCCCAAGTGGTTAATAATGGTGCTTTTTAAGATGCAGTTTTTAAAATTGATGGAGAGGTATGCTGTAGCTTTTCAAACCATGTTACCAAATGAAGTGAAAATCTTATCTTCTAGGTACTATACTGCTAAAATGTATTTGAGAAAATTCCTGTGTTTGGTAGAGGTGCCTGAGTACTGCTTCTAAGACATTCTACAATTGCTTTCTTTAGCAGGAATGGCTTTAAGTTGGTTTAACTCTTCATTTATAATAGTTAAAACATTCCTTACCTTGGGCTTAAAAAAAAGAGAAAAACAATTACTACAGCTGTTTTTTTCCTGGGCAGCTCTGAGTGATTTATCTAAGTAGGTCAGGTTTTTTGTAGAATGAAGATTAGAGTGCTCCAATTTTACACTTGTTCTTCCATGAAAGCTTTTAATGTTAATATTCTTGACAAATCTTTATGCCTTGCAAGCAAATTAGATTTTCTTGTTAGCATTGGCAGTCTGTCCTTTTAGTGACTTACTAGGTAGGAGTTTGCGTAACATCATCTTCATACTTTTCTTAGATTAAAGAAATGTTTTATTTATAGATAAAAACAAACAGCCTGCTGTTGCATTGCTGGTCATCTTGGAGGAAAAGGACTTACTAAGTAATTTTCTTGTCAAGATTTGTGGATTTCTTAGTCATCTGATTATAGAAGAATCTTGCATGAAAATAGAGTAGAAGCTATCAGCATGGTATTGTTTGTGCAAATGTAAATGTAAATTAAATTTGATATAGACCATGTCTATTTAAGAAGTTATTTTGCTTTTAACAAACAGTGGATCAGTCTGGGGGAAGGTGGGTGTGCAGATTTCTGTTAATTGCATAGGGTGGTGGTATTAGGAGGGAGAGGAACAAAATGAGTGTCACACATGTTCTAGCACAGAAAATAGCAGGGCAAGATAAACATTATGATGGATGTGGACAGGCAGAATTGGTGTCAGCATTTATTAGGCAGTGGTCATGATGGTGGTTGCATGGGTTTGCATGGGTCTTTTAAGAAAAAAAACCTTCTGGTGAAAAACCTACTTCTAAAATAAGTTATTGTAACACTAATTCCAAGTACAGGTAAATATTAATAAATAATTAATAAAACAACAATACAAAAAATAAAATAATTTCTGGGTAATTTATATGCTAATTTAAGTTGGATACAGAGGAGGGTTTTTTTGCGTTCATTTTGTGTTCCAAACCAGAAATGTAGAATGAGAGGTGAGAGAGCTGCTTTGATTAGTTTTGTTTGAAGAGGCTTACAGAAGCAAGCAGCTGGGTTTTGGTAACTTCTTTTGATAACTTTGCAATATTAAAACTGAGCTTATTGAGGTAAACATTGAGAGTTTTGCAGAAGTCCATGGGTAACTCCATCTGGCCTAGAGTGCAGTATATTATCCAGAATACCCAAACACGTAACAGTGGAAAGTGATTGATCTAATGTGTGCTTGGAACTAGGTTTGACAGGAAAGGGTGAATTCTTTGATCTTTTATCAGTTACTGAAGGTGAAAAGAAAATATTTTTTTGGTTATGTGGGAAGTGTGCAGAATCCTGTTAGTCTAGTATATTAAGTTGATTTGTGTGATTAAAGTGATATTTTTAAGAAAAAATGGTAGTCTTTAGTGTGAAGAAAAGTATATTGTTAATCCAGCATTTAGTAGGGGCCATAATTACTAAAAGCCTTATTTTTAAAGTGGTGTATCTCCAACTTGATATAATTGTGTAGATGAATTTAGTGTGTGGCTTTGACTTAGTTATGTGATTGCTTCAAGTGATTTAAACAAGCGGCCCAGTTCTTATAATGGAGCAAAAGTTGCTGTAATACTAATACAGTATACCTATGCTTGCAATTTTTACTTCTGGAGAGTTACCATTCTATGGTAAATTGCTGACCACTGTACAGAGGGTTAGGACTGCACCTTGAAGGCATTGAAGTAAGCTCTCATCTGAACAAAATATAAAGTTTTAAGTAAATTAAAAAGAAATCCAAATACATTTTTATTTAGTCTGTTAATAATGGAGAGTTTAACATTCATATGATAAGTATTTTAGCTGTAGAATAATCCTCTTTGCTACTGAAAAGAAACATCACTGTAGGGGAAAATTATATAAACATTGATTAGAGATTAAGGGTGGTTTTTTTCTCTCATTGACTAGTTTACCTCAAACAAAATTAGTTATGGAGCCTCAACTTTTTATGGATTTAATTTGATTTGTTGTAGAAGCAAAATTAATTCACATGAACACAATATTAAGTATTATGACAGTGCATATTCAGAAATGAGTTTCTCATATAAATGATAATCATGAAACAAGGATGTATCTAAATCTTTTCTTATCCCTAAAGCCTCTTCCTTATTTTTATTTCTTACATGACTGCTTTTATTTATTTATTTTTCAAACAGCTTTTGGTTTTCTTCAAAGATTGCATTAAACTCTGCTTATCCTAAAGCCTTGGCAAGAGCCTCAGATAAAACCACTTGTCTTAGACTTCATCAGTCAGGCAAAGCAGATGTCTAGCAATAGAATATTTGCCAGATCTTGTTTTCAGCATGACTTTGGGAGGTGGTGCACTGTACAAATGGAAACTGTGTGCAGAATTAATTATTTTTTAAAAATAATAGCTTAAGGAATTATTTCTTGAAGGTGTTCTTCGAAGCTAGAAAAAATGTCTTCTGCTTTTTGGGGCAACTATGCATTTCAAACTAATTTTAAAGGACTAAAAGGTGTCCAGAATAATTGCTGTTTGTGGAAAAGCTGTTCTGTGCTGAAAGATGTTTTGTGGTTTGTTTCAGAAATTCCATGGCTGATACTCTGAAGTTGATCAGTGGAGCTCAACATCCTGGCTCAGCTGCAGGAGTCTATGAAACAGCTCAGCACTTCAATGACATCAAAGAACACCTCCATGTAGTGAAGAGGGACATTGAGCATTTAGTACAACGAAATATGGTAATTTATGTGCTGGTAGTGTAAAGCGTGACTGTAATGCTTCCTTATTTGGCTGTTAGTGAAAAGCTAAGATGAGCCAGCATGCAATTTACAGAGCAATTAATCCTTCATTAAGCTGCTTCGCTAAAACTGCACTGCCTTGACCTACCTGCATGATCTGTGTCTTGATGAGAAGTTTTGCACAAAGAGCATGACTTTTAGTCTAATTTCCTGTGGAAACAAGGTCAAGCAATTAGGTTTTCTGCATGCTCTTTTTTGTGTTTGGCCCTCTACTTTGACAGCTCTGTGCAGAGGAGATTCTATGTTGCTTTTGCACAGAAGGGAGAGCTTTAATCAGGGGAAGCTCTTGCAGATTCTGCTTAAGATCTCCAAGTGTGACAGGTGACTGCATTCATGTTCAGGTGCACCTTAGTCTAGCCTGAGTAGCAATTAAGCTGAATTAGCTTGTGGTCCCATAGAAGGTTCTTGATTTCTGGGTTAATTTACTAATGATTTGTTCTTTCCCCTGTAACCTCAAATTAACATTGGTCAGTTTATCTAAGAAACATAAAGGTGGAAAGGGGAAAATGAGACCAGGAGTAGGTTTGATTTTTCAGAGTAGTGTCATTTCTGTCTTGTTTTCTGCTTGTGTTCCAATTTTTCAATCATGTTGCAAAGGCCTTTTGTTTCATTTCTTACATTTAAGTCTTTTGATGGCATGCATGTCTTGTTTGCTCTTTTCTCAAATACTGTTTTTCCTGGTTTTTAGCCATCTAGTGAGAAATTGAGGTGTCCAGACTTGCCACCTTTTCCATCGTGCTTATCTACAGTGCACTTCCTCATATTTGTAGCAGTGCAAACAGTGTTATTCATTGGTTATATCATGTATAGGTGAGTATGTTTTTGTTTAAAGACAACAGGGCAAATGTTTTTTAAAACTTCTGACTGGAAATGCAATTACGATGATATGTTACATTAATCTTTAAAACATTTAGATTGGAAGAGATTGTGGGAGGTCTGTAGTTCAACCCCTTCCTAGAAGCTGGGTCAGCACTGAATTCAGACTGGGTCACTTAGTGTTCAGACTGGTCAGGTCTTACAAACCTCCCAAGAATGGAAATTTTACCAGTTATGGACCCCATCGGAAATGTTAAATTACCATAGCGAAGTTTTTATTCTCCCCCCATCCCCATGGTTTATCTAGAGTGAACCTGTCTGGTTTCAGTTTGACTGTTGTATCCGTAAAGAAATGGTCCTTGTCTCCTCAGTAGCATCTTGTGGGTGTTAGAAAACTGCTGTTAGACTGCTTGAAGCTGCCTTCTGTCCAGGGTGAACAAGCTCACCCGGTTCCCTCGCTTTTCTTCTCTTTGAGGCATGTTCTTCAGCTCTGGACCAGTATCTTTGTGGTCCTGTGCTGGACTTACTGAAGTTTATTAATAATTCTAACAAAATCTGATGTGATTTTTTTTTTTTTAATTATTTTTTTTTTGCTATGTGTACCTACAAGCTATTTATCCCCTCTTACAGATTCCTTAGGGAACTTTTTTTGCGATACATATCCTTTCATCCCTTTCCTACATATGAAACTGATAGTGTATGGACTTTTTTTTTTCTTCCTAAACTAAAACTAATTGGGATGTTTGCTCTCTTCCTCCTTCTTGCAATGGTTGTAGTATTAAAATTAAATTTGTGCTGATGGAAAGGAAACCCTATTGAGAGTAAAGACTTACTTGGTCATCTTCCCTCCTGATTCTTACACACACTATCAGGATAAGGAGTAGGGACCAAAATAGCTGCATTGCCCTTCAAGGAGAAAATGTGGTTTGCTACATCTATGGAAGGATAATTGGTATCAGTATAAGGCCAGTGCTGCTGATTGCACCAACTTCTATTGTGTGTCTGCTTCTCTACGGAGTGGAGAGAGTGCATTTCTTATGTATGTCATGTTATGCCATCAACTGGAAAGATGGCTTCTAAGACAAGTGAGGAACTGGTCCTCCAGTTCTTTGTGATGCCCTTGCCGCATTAGTGTCTGTGTGCTCGATTCACACACTATATATATATATATATATATATATATATATATCTCCATAAAGAGAATTAAGTATATTCCATGCCAGAAGGAAAAGGCAATCCCATGTCAGGTAAATTCTTTCACTGCTTGATTGCATGTTTCTTTTTTGAGGCTAATTGGATACTGAGAAGCTGTAGAAAATTAAAAATCAGTTTGTACTTTTTTCTTTTCTTTTCTTTCACATTTTCTGGCTTCTTTCCAGAATGATTTGTTTCCTTCTGTGTCTGTTGCAAAATTGGAACTACAGTGATGCTGCCAATGTCCTTGTAAATAGAAAAAGTTATGTCCTGTTTTTGTGATGTGACTTATATTTGATTTCCCTAAGTGTATGTTGACAAAGGATGGAATATTTTTAATTCCCAAATAAAGGAAATATTTATTTATTTAAATCAGTCAGCTAGTTTTATAGTATAGGTACTTAAGGAACTCTCTTCTGCTTTTTCTTTCAGAAGTCAACAGGAAGCAGCAGCCAAAAAATTCTTTTGATGACCTGTTCCTTTTGTGTGTACATAACAGCAGTATGTATGCACAGAAAATTATACACTTTTGTAAATGAGGGAAATTTTAGTGTTTGATATATTTCAATATTGTAAATTATTGAATTTTGTTAGTTTAAATGAGAACTCATTTTGTTTGTTCATTCAAAGTTAAAAACAGACTGGGGAGCAGTGGAGCAAACACGAGATAGGAGAAGACTGTGGATCCTATCTAAGTCTGTGTTTTCAGCTAACTTTCTCATAAATACTGGGAGGCAGATGCCATATTCCTCTTCTGTTAAGATTTCAGGGGAAGGAATTGAAACACCCAGATTTGGTGATAATTAATTATGAGAATTGCAGGTGATGATCTATGCAGAAAGCTTGCCTCTAAGTGTTGTGACATACCAGTTTAAAAAAAAACAAAACAAGCAAACAAACACCACCCCACCCCCCAAAAAAAGCGAACCACCACCTTTAAAAAAAACAAACCAAACCAAAAAGAAAAACAAAACAAAAACATCAGCAAAAAACCCTCCCTCAATAACTGGTTGTTTTGGGGTTTTTTTGGGACGGGGGTCAGAACCTGTTACAAACATTTCATTTGTTTACCTTGGATTTAGTAAGAATTGGTTAATCCTAACTCTTTGTTAAATATAGATACTTTTAAAAGTGTGGACACAAAGACAGGCCTTCAACAGTCTGACTGCTGATACCTGACATCGAAAACAAACTAGACAGAACCAGCAAACAAAGGCTTATCTCCTTATTTTGGGTTTTGGTTTTGGGCAGTGAGAGAAAACATGATAAAACAGTTCAAGTATATTGTGGAACTGATTTCTTTCTTCTAGCTTCAAGTCTGTCTGTAATTTTCTGTGGATATCTGTGGAACTTTCTGAGCAAAGATATTATTGCTTTGTACCTCTTCAATTCTGATTTTATTAATGATGTATTTAGTGTATTAATATGTCTTTACTTTTATAAAGCTGTCTTGTCTTTCATGTGTCAAATACAGATGCTTTGGTTTACATCTTGACATGGCAAGTATTCTAAACTACAGGTATTGATTGAGTGTTAACCCACTTCTTCACAAGCTGTTGCTTCAGACGTGTTTGTTAATCTGAAAGCTACTGTAGAACCAATATTGTGTGTCAATTCCTGCTTTAATATCAAAAGCATAAGACTGAACATGTGCTTTTGATATTGTTTATCAGGTGAACGTTTGCTTCAGGAAAGAAAGAAAGCAGAGAGCCCAAATTAGGAATGTGAAATTAATTAATTTTGCCTTGTTTATACATCTGTGGTAACTTTGTCCTTGAATGGGGTGTGTGTGTGTGGAGTTAGAATAGGGGGGTTTTGATTTGTTTGGTTGGCTTTTTTAATTCTATGAAATACACAAATGCATCAAGATATTTTCACTTCTAATTATTGTTTGTCTGAATCTGCAAAAGTTGTCTGGAATCTAGCATACTGCTACTGTATTCCTACAGTCTACTCCCTTGGAGTGTAACACATACTGCCAAATTCACTGTAATGAAGAACACTTCAGTATTGTGCCTGTCAGTTTGGAGAAATGATAAATCTATGCAATATATTTTGTTACTTAAAATACTGTCTCCAAAAAGTGCATGTCTGTGCTATGGCAATAAAATTATACTACCTGCACCACCTATTTACAGGTGTACAGTATGTAGTATACTGTAATTGGTATAGATTCATTTCTAAATTGGAGAAGATTTTGCTGTACTAATTGGAGAAACTACTGCCTCAAGCTAATCTTGCTGGATAAATAGAGTAAAGGGGGGGGGGGGATGGGGGGGACCCACAAACTTTTCAGATAAGCCAGAATAACAGGAGTAGGAATTTATCCATTCAGTTCTTTCAACACCAGCAAATATTTACAGGTGCCTTGAGTCTAAGCTATTACAACTCTGACTCTTCTATACTGAACTTAATATATTTTCTTAAATTGTTCTGAAAATGTACACTGTTGTTCCTTTCAATTGCAAGCCTTCCTGTGTCAGTGCAACACCTAAACAGAACTCTCTCACAGCAAGTTTTGTGAGACCCTTTATACAGAAAGGCTAACAATTGTATTTTGGTAAGTCGGTGCATATATCTGACGTAATGAGGAACAGCTCTAATGTGTCAGCTGGAGGAAGCCTGTATTTTTTGTTACTGTGAATTTATCCAACCATAATTTTGTTTTAAAGCTGTAGCAGCCCGTATTTTTGTCTGTTTTGTTAGAAGGCTGGGGATGGTGTCTAGGCCTGCAATTGTATCTTCAGTGTGAGGCTCAGCTTGTGTGTTATGCTGCTAATAGATCTGACATACCTCCCACGTGCAACTAGGAAACTTTTGTATTAGGGAGCAGAAGGTCTAAAGTGTAATATCCCAAAAGTGGAAACTTTGCTTCATGCTTCATTTCACAGTCATCTCTCCTTGGAACTTTCATATTGCTTCGTCACTCACTGGATCAAAGGAAAGCTCCCAATTGCCCAGCTTAAATTTTGTCCTGTCTGTTTTGGAAGTGATAGCAACAAATTTGGACTTTAAGAATGTGTCAGTCAGTGTAGCCTCCTGTTACGGCTGGCTACTAGAAGTTTCAACACTGACTGTGTTTGATTCTTATGAACTAAGATTTCAGGACTAGGAGGAGAAGACGCATTGGAATCCAGTTTGATAATACAGGGGAGAACAAGTCTAATAATTGTATTTGAAGTGTGGATGACAAGTAGCGAATATTTGGCAGTGACAAGAGAATCTCATTGTACTCATCAGGTTGTATTAAATACATGGTCATAGCTGAATCTTTCAGAAGTAAAACTTATATTATGGTTTGTAAATTAACTAACTTCCTGTTTCAAGAAAAGCTGACATTTATCAATGCATCAATTACTGTAATACCAGACTTGTCTACTGTTGGTGGTGGTGGTTTTTTTTTAAATTCAAACAGCTGACATTTTCATGTTTGTTTCTGACTAATGTAAATTGACACTTGGGAGTTCAGAGATAACCTTATCTGAATAAAGATGCATATTTTTAGTAAGTTTTTTTCTTTTAATTTGGTACATGTCCATGAAATCCAAGCAAGTGTATTTGAAGCATTCTTTACCCTGTGTTGTTCAGAAAGTTTGAACGCTTTGAGATCTGGGTTCAATCCTATCTGATACTGGAGAGCTGATGGCATTCAGAGGCTGAGGCTGCACCTGTATTGAAGAGACATGACTGCTGATGGTTACAAAGGTATGCTGAATCCAGCCTGGGTTCATTCTGTGTGAAGGGATTATATCCTCTGCATTGCAGTCTAATGCAAGAGTGAATCTAACCTAAAAGATTTGCTGAAAAGCTTGTGTTGCATATTGGACTTGCCTTCAGTAGTAGACACTTGGGTCAAAATGTAAAGTAGTACATTTCCTTCTGTGTCTTAACAGCAAATTGAGTTGCTTGCTGGCTGCTTTGAGAATACAGAGTACCACATTTTTGTGAATTGAAGACTGCTTGTATCTCTGAAGTTTGTTCTTCAGATTCCCCAAACTGCTCTGCTGTCACCTGGGTGCTCTGCTCCTGTTTGTTGGAATACAGTGTGCCTACCCAAAACAAGTCAGTCTGTCTCCTTGTGGTTGTTTTGTTTTGTGTGTTCTATCCAGTGTGTGTCTGTGGTAACCTCCCACAGGAAGATTACAAATTCCCTCATGGATCATCACTTTCCCCCAGCCAGGAGCAGTTTCTCTAATAGGTGGAGGAGAGGAGTCTTTAATTGAATCTGTTCAAGCTGAGAAAGCCCTAAAATACTTGCTTCTGTCTTTCTGTGCAAGTGATCTAATGTTCTGACTTAGATAAAAGGTGACATCCTCTTCTAGAGGGGTGAAGCAGTGCGGGAGAGTCTTGGTCCTCTCAAAGAACACTTAAGATACTTCTGAATCAATGTGGTTGGAGTTGTCTGCTGTGACTTGTGTTTTGGGAACACAGTCTGTAGAGAAGGCTGGGAGCTGGATGCTTGCCTGCCTGTAACATTTTTGTGCTGGCCTCCCTATGAGGCTTTTAGGTTTTGCTCTTTGTGATTTGCCTGTTACGAGAGTCTGAATTCTATTCTGGTGTTGGAGATGCCTGCATTCTTCAGGTATGGAATGCAGACTCTTTTCATAGTACCCATGTCCATCAGATAAAACAGAAACTGAGCCTTTAATTTTTATTTCACTTAAGCTAGAGGGAAAGGAGGCTGATTTAAAGCAAAGGAAGCAACAACATGAGTATTTGTTCAGCAGCTGTCTGTATGTTGTCATTAAGCCTGTGATCAGCAAAAAGCAGCAAGTGGTTACTGACTTCCAGGCAACAGGTAAAGCACCTGCCAGGAATGGGAATTATTCTGGAGGTACTGGTCCCTGTTGATACCCAAGGTTTAAAACTTGATGCTTTAGGTAATCTGTAAGCAATTAGTTCCTTATCAGTGTTTATTCATTATTTCTGTACACAGATCTGTGTTAAATATCTAAACCCACAACGAAATGAGCAATTCACTAGCAAGCTATGTGATGTCTTCAGAAGTTCAGTCACTAGGCTTTTTTTTTGTGTGTTTCTCATCAGTTTCCAGTGCCAACAGGGCCAGTAACTTTTCAAGCGCTTTTTGCTGTCTTGAATTTCAAATCTAACATTGAAAAGCCTTTTGCTGTTAGGAACGTTCATAAGACCTCTCAAGACCTGGTAGGCAAGATCTCTCAGGTTCTCAGCAATCCCTTCTCAAGCCAGTTTTCAGCTTTCTTGCCTTCCCAGTCAATTCTGTGAAAGCATCTCTTCTAGGCAGAAGGTGGTGTTAACACTTCTGTAGGGATCAAAGTCTCTACAGCCAAGACTTGTGCCCAAAGTTATCAAAGCTTCTCTTCAGTAAAGACAAACAGCACAAAGTTTACAGATACACTCCCTGTACTCTTAGAGAAGACTGAAACATAATACTGGAAAAATCAGTGCTGCATGTTGTATTTGTGAAGTGCCCAGTGGTGCTCCCTGTTCTGGTCAGGAGAATTTTACATAAAGATGAGCCAGCTGCTGCAAGTGGACTCGAGGCATTTGGCACTGAGTAGTGATGTCGCAGGACAACATTCTAGCATTTCATCAAGTAGCTGTCAAAACACATTTATTTAGAGGAAATACTAACCATCAAAAGTTAGATTTATCTGCTCTTAAACTTGTGTCATAGCATGCTTTTCTGTGATGTGTCCTGTACTGTTACTGAACTCATCTGTGCTTTAGGATCAGCATGTAAACGGTGGCAATATGTTAGTTTAACCTGTTCAATGGCTTTTGCAAGCTGCTGAAAACCTCTTTGTGATCTGTACATGGTTCATGCAGTGTTTCTTGGCCCCTTTTGTGCCACATACTTGTGTTAAGATCGAGAAGATAATCTTCCAGCTGCTGCTGTCTGTGTTGCCAGTTTCTGTTGTTAGCTTTGTGCTGTAAACAGTAGGTGCAAAGGTGAGCAAGACCAAAACTTTTATGCAGCGTTGTGATGCCCTCTTTCTCTAGCCACCATCTGTTTCTAGAGATGCCTGAACTGACCAAGTGCCTTCTTCCCCTCACTTTGGATCTTCTGTCTCCCACTCTTGAGATCCACTGTGCTCTGAGCAGTGTGGGGCAAGTCACTTACATAAGTCAGGCTGTAGTTTAGGAGCTAAGGACCTTTTTCAGGGGCTTGCTCTCACAGCAGTATTTAAAACACCAATAATTTTCTAGAATTTAACCCTTTGTTTCATTTCTTCCTTTTAAAGTTGGCTGTGTAACAGAGGTGCTCTTCTGGCCTTGTTCTAGGTCGTGGGGTTGCCACTACTGCTCAGCTGTCAGTGCTTCATCCAAAGACTGACCCTCCTCCTGAAAGAGATGTTAGGTTAGGCCTGTTTACAGGACTCTCAAATACCAGCAAAGTGAGCAAGGTTTTGGTTTTAGCAGAAGGCAAAAAGGGTTGCAGGTCAGAACCATCCCTGCTTGTCCATATTGTCTTCGGGTTGGGAAATAACAGAGAAGTACCAGTGGGCAGGGTCCGGACAGCACTTACCAGGTGATAGAGTTACACAAGGATAAGGGAAGTAGTAATGGCGATGCCACGCTCTGCTGGAGCTGGCATGCCTGCACAGCTACAGCTGTCCTGCAGTGGGCCCACAGCACTAGCTAGCTAGATGTGAGCTCTTGAACAAACACAGCCTTCAAAATGCAGCAGGACTGCCTGTGGGATGCCTCAGCGAGGCAGCGAACTGAACCAGGGAAGTCTTTGGGTGTAACAGGGTAACTTTGCCAGGTCCATTCTGAAGTAACTCTGAAGCAGGAGCAGTGATACCTTGTGTATAAACTTAATGCTGGGGTTGTGGGGTTTACATTTTCCAGATCACAAACTTCACTTGATTTTATGCATTCAACTGCAGACTTAATACATGCTCAAGTTTAGCATTCTCTGCTTAAATTGGGATTAGCTGTCTAATGCCTGCGTTCTCAGTTTTGTTAGCCAGTTGGACAAGCGCAGTACAGTTTCGGTAATCAAGGTCAGAGATGGTCAAAGGTAAGAAGCTGATTCTTCCCACAAATTCTTGCAATTTATGCCTAGTTCTGAAAGTGCACAGTGATGGTAAAAATAAAGTTTTATTTAAGGAAAATGCTTTCTAGGTATCTGTAGTGTATCAAAGTAGTTTTGTTGTGATTTGGAATTTGTGCTGCTGAGTGATACTCTGTTTCAAAAATAGTTCCTGTATAATCACTAATAATCCAGGATTACAGAACGTCCTGGTTTTTTGTTTTTTGTTGTTTCTTTTTTAATAGTAACAGGTCTGCTTTAATTAGAAAGGCTCTAATACAGATTAAGGCATTAGGCAAAGGGGAATCCTCCCATCTCTCAGTGAAATTATGAGTGCTGGGAGAAGCATTTAGATAATCAAAATTACAGAATGTTTCATTAAGGCATGCGCAGCCAGTCATAGTAGGATAAATGCTCACAACCCAAATTCACGAACTTTTAAGATGTAGCAGATTTTCTTTCCCAAAATAGTCTATGATCTAGGTGGCAGATCCCGCAAATCTTCAACTGAATAGACCCAGTGAGGTTATGATGTGAATAAAAGTTCGAAGGATAAGGACCTACACAAGCAACCCAAACACAACAGATACCAAGGCTGCATTATAGCATACAAAATCAGTCAGATTCATTTCTCTACTAACAAGATTAAAAGCACTAGGTGTTCTCTGCAGCACCAAAGGGTGATCTAGATGGAGAGAGCCTGGGGAAGAGTTTAAACAAACCCTAAGGAATGCAAAATAGCAAGATGTGATTTGCTTTTTTCGTGATTACTTTCTTGAAAAAAATAGTAATGCTAGCAGTAATGACCCATTCATCTGTGAGACAAACCAACCACATGAAAAGTGGATGAAGAAAAATCATTCAATGTACTTCTGTCCAATGCGATAAAATGTTAATGGATAAAAAGGATTGGGTTTTTTGCTTAATTAAGAATTCCAGTTTTCAAATCTCATTTAATTGTGTAAATCTAAAAGGGTTTTCTGCTCAGTAGCCTCAATTTACAATTTTATTGTGGCCATTTAGTCAACCAGGTTTTAATTCAGGTCTATTGTGTTCCAGGGAATGTTTTCATCTCTGTGGAAGTGAGAGTTTCAAGACTGAAGAAGTCAAAATGCCTTCACATACTATAATTGATTTTTTTGTGTATGTCTACAATTAGCTTAAGGTATTAATATAAAAAGTAGGTAGGTGCATCTAATGATTTTTTTGGAGTAATCTGAACCATCTGCCTCTAGATATTAAGGAGTCACTCTTTAATCCAGATTATGGCTGACAAACTGATTTTGGCATTCACATTTCACTAGCATTGTGCCCTTGAAGAGCTGATGTAGCTGTAGAAACTCTCTTGCTTACAATTGTTGGTTTTGAAAACATTTTTGGTTTGGTTTGACTTCCTTGTAGTTGTTTGCTTATAGCTCCTTTTTTCTTAAGAAGATGGCCTTTTTAATGAAAAGTATGTTGAGCAACCAGGTAAAGAATTTGGGACTTGGAGGTGGAGGGGAAGAAAGCAAAGAGAAAGCACTCCTTCTGATCCAGCAGCAGCCGCAGGAAATGACCAGAGAGGAGTATGAGGAATATCAAAAGCAAATGGTTGAGGAGAAGTGAGTACCTGTTCCCTTAGTTATCAGTATGGGGCTGATTCTTGGTAACTTGTGCAGATAAAACATCCCAAGAAAAAGCCAAACATCCAGCTCTCCCCTTTTTTCTAAAGCAGATCAATCTTTGCTAGAGAGGCCTTCCAAAATAAAAAGTTCACCAACTGGAAATGATAAAATATTATCCTCCCCCTCCAACCCATCCTACAACTCTCTCTTACACTTTCCTGCGATCTCCACACCTTGACATGCTGAACTCATTCCTAGTTGATGTTACTTTATCTGTCAGTTTTTTCCATGGGTATAAAGCTGTTTGTAATGCAGGGGTTAATTCTAAATGTATTATGATTGTTCTCCTAGAACTCCATCTGGAGTACACTTTCAATACATAATCTTTTCTTTGTGCAAGTTTATTACGCAAAAATGAAAAAGGTAATGGAGTGCCTATGTAAATTGGATGTTTTTCATCTAGAGAAAAGTTTAAGGATGGTTATATTTTGTAGTTGCATTTTCATTACTTTTCTAAATCTATTAAATAAAGCAGAACCTTTCAGCTGCTAAATCAGCACTTTTATTTTTTCTGTAATTTTGATCTTTACACTTGCTGTGTTTAAAATATCAAAACAGAACAAAATAAAAGGACTTAACATGTAGGAGTTCAAATCATGCATAATTATAAATAAACGATTGACTTCTAAATCTCAAATGCATCTGTTCCTCTAATGGTCAATTACATAATGGTTGTGTAAATCCTTCTGTAAGATGATTATAGTGAAAGGTTAATCACTGACGGAATTTGAGGTATCCAGGTCTGTATTTAGCAGCAGCCATTTATCATAAAACCTTGAACAGGTATCATTTCATTTGGAATAAATACAGAATGTTTTGCTCTGCAGTTTGTCAAGGGATATTTAAAAGATAAATAACCACCTGCCAGCAGGAGGATGCTTTATTGAGACTGAGAAGCAAAACGGGATTCCTGAGAATAGGGAAAATGCTTGGAAAAATAATTATTTTTACAATGTTTTCCAGTGTGGCATGAGTTCATTACATGCTGAACTGTACCGAGAAATGGGTGCAGGAATGCTCAGGAAAGTACCGTTTGGAACAATAATAGGAGTATCTGATGTACTTTCAGAGAGCAAAAATTAGCTCAGGACAGTGCACACTGGTGCATTGCTGTAAATGTGTGTCAGAAACCTCTGTCATGGACAGAATGTCTGTTTTCAGGGCACTGGATTTTACCCAGTTTTCAGCTGTACAAGAGTGGAGATCAGAGAAGTGCCTCAGTGGAGTCACACTCGGGCAGGGTTTGGCCTTTGCACGACCATTCAGGCCTTGGGTTCTCCTCAGGTTTGGGTGTGGGGTTTTTGGTGATAAAACACACAAAAATGCACAGATCACTGTTTCTCAGGAAAATGTGTAATACGCAGGAACAAACAAGTGACCTGCACTGGCAGTCTCCAGCACGCTTGCATAGAATTTGCTTCCAGCACTGCAAGAGTTTAAGCAAGAGGGGACCACCAGTTTGTGCTGTATATCACAGGCTCTTGACTGTCACGTAACTACTCCCACATCTGTTCCCTGTTCCCACAAAGCTTCATGTTCCAGGGAATAATTAGATCCTCCAGAACAAAAAGGTGTTAAGATTAGGCCAGACACTAAGGCCGAGGCAATGGTGGGAGATGGGCTGAGTGAGTTTTGCCATGTCTTCCCATGATGCCAGGACAACTGAAAAGCTCAAATTCACCTGAGCAGAAATCCCTCCTGACCTGCCCCACAGGACACCTAAAGGGATGTGTAGTCATGCTGTGCATGCTGCCCTGTGGAAGCATATCCCAGTACTGACTATGGCTGCTAATTGCTTGACTGGAGGAGTCAGCAACAGAAGAGGAAGGTGGAGAAAGAGAGGGGAAATATTCCAGAAAGGCTAAAAAAATCTCTTTCCAAGCTTCCCATCAATGGCTGGCTGAAAGAAGTTTAAGATGGCTTCCAGTTAATGTGAATATGAGAGAGAGAAACCCAGAAACTCATTTGTGATTTGTGGAAGCAAAGAAAAAATAACATTTCACCTTGCATGTAGCTTTTATGTGACAAAATACAGAAGAAAATCAATGTTGCTGTAGAATTTCCATGACAATGCTTCTGGGGAAAAAAACTGAAGGGGGGGGGGGGGTGCAGGGGGTGGGGAAGGTGAATGTTACCACATGTTACCAAAAATCTTTGAGGAGACACATTTTGCAAATAAATATATAAGTAATCTAACCAAAAAGTGTGCTGAAGAGTTCTTAAATCTAATGAAAGCTTTTTATAAAATCACAAACAAAAGAAGTACTTTTCCATGCAGGGAAGCTGTGGAATTCATTGCCATAGGATTTTCTGAAGGAAAAGACCAGGAAAATTCATAGGTGACAGAGGCCATCCAGGGCTGTGAAGGACAGTGCTGTAGAGCCAATTTCCAGCTCTAGTACCCTACACTACTGATTTTTGGAAGGTGGGCAGTTTTGATACAGGGTGCTTATGCTCTTGATTTCTTCTGTAAGTGTCCACAATTGTCTACTGTTGGCGATTGGACTCTAGGTAGGTAAATTTTTGGTATGACCCAGGAAGACCGTTCTGCCATTGTGTGTGTTTTGCCTATAGAATGTCACATTCATAGAACAGGAGCATTGGCAGGCAGCCCCATCACTATATGTGCTCTGATGGAATAAGCAAAGCATGAAGTGTAACTTTGTTCTGCTTATTAGAATTGTTCATTGTTATAATGAGCAACCACAGCTAGTACAGGCACAAAGTCCAGACAGGTAGAATTGGCTTATCCTTAGTTCTTCACAGGACTCAAGGGAACTGTTCTGAGAACAGCTTAGGGTACAGGAAGCCTGGCTCCTTAGCATCACTTCATTGATACTGTTCCTTTTTGTGCCTTTGGACAAGTTACAGCACTCTGGGAACAATACCTGCATGTAGCCTTTTGCAGCCAAGCAACTGGTTCCATGTAAAAGGCTGTATTTTATTAGCATCTTGAAGAAATGTTTTTTCTGATTTCCAGGATGGAAAGAGATGCAGCATTTGCACACAAAAAAGCAGAGCGAGCCTGTCTGAGGGTTCATCTGAGAGAAAAGTACAGACTCCCTAAGGTAAGCCTGTAGTTCACCATGTCATCTGGTGCAGTGGCCAATTTTAAGACAAACTGACTTCCAGTGCAGAGTTCTGAAAATGGCAAATCACCTTCATTAGTGGGAGCTCCACTGCAGCTCAGTACAGAAATGGAGGAGGCAGGAGCTATGGTTTCCTGTAGTGACTGCTTCTTTTAGACCCTTTTTTCTCTGCTCAGTAACGAATCTAGTGGAAAGATTCTTATAATCCCTCTCTATACTGTCAGATCTGAAACAGATACTAGGCAAGTTCTCTGATCAGGTTTCACAGTTAGTATACGTTCTTAACTTAGCAACATGCAACAGTTTAAAAAAAGCTATAAGCAATACACGAAGTCCCTGAAAACTCCTCTACAAGCTGTATGCTTGGTTTTGCTAAACTTCTGAAGGCTCATTTACTATCTTCTTCCAAGAAGCACAAGCAAACTGTCCATTTTTTTTTCTTTAGTGCCCTGACACTAGCTGTCAAATGTTCCCAGGAAAACCAAAATATAACAGAAACTTCAAGCAACAGAGAAATATGGAGGTTGTTTAAAAGCAGGCAGCAGCTGCAATAGTTTGGATCATGACAGAAAGCATAGTTAGCATTTAGGTTGATATGTTTTCCTGACATAAAACACATGGATACAAACAAGGATAGCTCTCTTCTGTATTTAAACGTGTTTTCCTGGTTTAAAGGAAGACTTGCTCCTCTGTTTATTTTCTGATCACCTTCCAGTTTTTCAGGGATTTAACTGTAGAACTCAAAGGTTTATCAAAGTACAGGATTCAGCACTAAGCTTGTATAAACATCCACAGATCTTGCCTTCTTAAAAAATTTTAAATAAATAAACTTCAAAAAAAAGATTAGAAACGTGAATATTCTGGAGACAATTTCCTGTCACAAGAAGGTGATGGTTCTGTAATGAAGAAAGCTGGTATCTCTTGTAGGACTGTGGGCTGAAATTGAGGTGAGCTAAGGGAGTGAAAGCCAGAAGGATTCTGCAAAAGAATCAAGGAAGATAAGCCCACAGCAGAAACGTTAAGTGAATACTTGGCACTCATTTTAACTGCAGGGTCACTATGAATGTCCCTAGATAGGTTTCCCTATGACAGTCTCTTTTATGGGGTGAATCAGAGGAATTTCTCACTCAGTGTTATCAGAGAGGTTATTGAACAGTGAAGGGCAAGAATACCAAGATTCTAAAAGATTTCAATTACGAATTGCCAAACTTACCAAGGCATGTCTCTGTTGTTTAACCTCAAAGTGGGAAATGTGAATCATTTCAAAAAAGGCTCCA